>NC_090657.1:78941141-79111141 GCF_040937935.1 Hyperolius riggenbachi | reverse complement strand
CTAAACCGGTAAACCGCTACGGGCAGCGCTAAACTTTGCGCGCGATCAATAAAAGCTTTAGGCGTGCCAACTGGTTAGCACCCTAGTTAGCACGCCCAAAGCTTTTAGGCGTGCTAACTGAGTTAGCACCCTTTTGTGAATCGAGCCCCTAGAGTCTCATGTCTCAGCCAGTACTCTGATCTGCATGAAGTTTTGATGTGCTCCCAGTGTTTGTGTGGGTTTTCTCATGGTGCTTTGCTTTCCTCCTGCATCTGCACCCCCCCCCCCCCCCCCCAAAGAAAAAAAAAGCAAAGCATTCTGAGGTTAGTTTTTCTCTACAAAATTAGCCTTGGGTTGAGGTAGGGCCATGTGATTATGTCTGTAATGGGGATTTGATCATGAGCTCTTTTGAGGTACAGCTCGTGACGTGATTAGGTGCTCTGTAAAACAATGCAAAACCTGCCCACAGCACTGTATAAAGAAATAATAATATTAAATGGGCAGCACGGTGGCGTAGTGGTTAATGCTCTCGCCTTGCAGCGCTGGGTCCCTGGTTTGAATCCCAGCCAGGTCAACGTCTGCAAGGAGTTTGGATGTTCTCCCCGTGTCTGTGTGGGTTTCCTCCGGGCACTCAGTTTTCCTCCCACATCCCAAAAACATACAGATAAGTTAAAAGGCTTCCCTCTAAATTGGCCCTAGACTACGATACATACACTACACGATACATACATAGACATATGACTATGGTAGGGATTAGATTGTGAGCTCCTCTGAGGGACAGTTAGTGACTAGACTATATATACTCTGTAGAGCGCTGCGGTAGATGTCAGCGCTATATAAATATTAAATATTATTAATAATAAAATGGTAGCACCAGCCTTGGACCCCATCCATGTGCATTTGTCACTCTCTCCCATGTGCCTCATCACGTTGCATACTCCCTAGGCCTCAGCCTATGTGATTTATTAACACCGCTGTCCAGCTAATCGATTAGTGGATAGTAAGTTTCATTTACTAGAACAGCTTCCATGTCCCGGGACTGTGGCTATATGCTTGCTGAGAGATTTTTATACTGATCCATAAATCCAGGACCTCCCAGGGCTGTCTGAAGACCCAGCTGTCAAATTGTTTCTCTGGATTTCTGATGCACCCCATTCATCTTTCAGAGGGCTGTTTATTTGTGACATCCGCAATCCTGGCATCACTTGGTGACATCAGCTGTGGCCATAAATCCATATGTATGACCCACCGGTGCATGTTCAATAGGGACTTCTTGTATGAAGGTTAAGGCCTTGTTCGTATTGCAGAATGCAAAGTACACAGGAAAAACACAAGTGTCTCTTCTGTGTAATTTCTATGGGATTTTTGGTGTACTTGCGTCCCCTTTCAGTATGATTAAATGAGGGACTACAAGCGCGCCAAAATGCAGTGTTTGGGATTTAGCAAGAATTGCATATCATTCCTGGAAATAGCAAGAAGTAGGCCGGAATTATTGTAGCCACTTCTTCAAACTTCCCCCATGTGGAAGTGACTTAATCGCAGAAATCGCCGCTTTCACGATTAAAATCGTGATCTTGGTGATCGCGATTTCTGGTTTAAATTCGATTTATCTTTCATGCCTAGCAAGAAGGGCTGTCTATTAAGGATGAGCGGAGCACAGTTTCACAAGAAGCAAAACTGTACCCACTAGTGCCCAAGGAACACTCGAGCCGCTCAACCTTCCCGATGCTTTCTACTTTACAGCTGGGACTTCAGCTGTGAAGGAGAAAGTGTCGGGAGGGTTTAGCGCTGCAAGTGGTCCTTGGACACTAGTGGGTACAGTTTTGCTTCTTGTGAAGGAAGTATTTGGAATGAAGTGCAGTGAGAAGCGCCGCCGCAGTGGTATAGGTAAATTAAAAGGACACCTGTAGTGAGAGGTATATGGAGGCTCCCATATTTATTTGTGGTTTATTTGTGGTTTTAATGGTCAATCAGGGTCTATGCTTGCATGCATCTATACTGACGGCCACAAAGTTTGATGCTGTTTTGAAACCTGAGCTCTCTTTCAGGACACTGGCAGACTTTTATTTAGCTATAAGAGATTTAGACAATAAAAAAAATAGCAGATGGGGCTATGAAAAAATGGGAAGAGATATTACAGGAAGACGGGGTGGGTACACATATATTGGAGGGTAATTTGATGATTGGGCAGGTGATCACAGATGAGAAGAGGAGATCATCACACTTGTTGTTCATCCATAGAGGGAAATATGCATTTAACATTAAGTACAAAATAGCACCCCCAGGATATAATCCATGGTGTCCTAAATGTAAATGATTCAACTTCGGCGTGTATGCGCAACGTTATGCGACGGGTTACATGACTGGCTCGAATGGGTAGTCAATCGATCGCAGTACTTTGTGCTGTATTTCGTGGTGGTCATTCTCGCCGTGCGGCGCTAAGCATCCGCGTGAGCTTGCACCTGTACCCACATCGTGAGATCGCAAAAATGATCGTGCATCACTGAAAGTATTGCTGATCTTCTGCAAAATCAGAAAAATCGCGTCTTGGGTACTGGCCTCTAGGCTCGTTACTGTAACAGTCACACTGCTCGAGTACCATGGGTTATACTAATAACGTAATTTGCAGTACTTGCTAATGGAAGTAAGGGTAATATTGCCAAGTGCTTTCTGTGCACTGCAGTATCTCTGCAATTTTGTGCATCAGGCCCTTGGGTTGGGCCCCTTGCACAATTGCCGCAAGCCCATGCAAGTCTGTGGAAACTTGCACACTTTACGCAATGCGATGTGATGCACCGAAAGTATCCAAATCGCTGCAACGCTGACGCAAAATCTCGTTACCGCATGATCCATGCCTACCGCATGGATAATGCTGTAATGCAAGTCAAGTAGCATTACAATCAATTTGGCATGCAGTGTAGTATGAACTGAGCATTATACAATTCCTGGCATGTGAATAACTAAAGCCTGGGAGACGCATCCAGTTTTGACTGGACAATGGTTGGCTAATTTTACTACTTCCATCCAGCCCGGATTTACATCACAGGAGCCTATAGGCACAGAAATTCTGGCACGCTAGAATTTTTTTCTCCACAAACCCTGCCGAGCCACGCCGCAAGTTTGCTAGCTTGCCCAGATAGCTTGATGTGATCCCGGCTGAAGGGAGATCTTGTAAGTGTAATGCCAAGAGCTGCGTAACATTTATGCTCTGCTTAGGAATCTGCAAAGGGAAGAAGGTAGGGACGTACTCTGGAAGGGGAGTGAGCTGCCCCTCCACGATCAAGCTCCTGTAGGCATGAGCCTACAGTGCCTTATGGAAAATTCGTCACCGGTGGTGATTAGGGAATCAGTTGAAAAGGGCGCCTGAGCTGCCTGTATGAAAAGGGCACCTCCATAGACATCAATGTTATTTCTGTAAATATCAGCTACAAGGTATTGAAAAGGGCGCCCGAGTTTTCATATCGGTACAAGCGGGCGAGAGGGTTCTGTGTGAGAGTAGGGAGAAGTTAGGTCATATTAATCACTGGGGGGTCTTAGGGTCAGGCACCACCAGGGGGGTCTTAGTGTTAGGCACCACCGGGGGGTGATCCGTGCTTGAGCTGTAATGTTTTACAAAGCACGCTAGCTATGACAGTGCAGATTCTAGGAGAATAAAAAGTAAGGGTGGGAGGGTTTGGGGGGGGGGGTAATTATCTCAGGGTTGGCTTCAGTCAGAGGGAATCAATATGGCAAATGCCAGAAACAGAATTCTCTTTATTAATTTATGTAAAAATCACTGAAATCAAAACGTAGACAGTACAATACATACAGTGGCTTGCAAAAGTATTTGGCCCGCTTGAAGTTTTCCACATTTTGTCACATTACTGCCACAAACATGAATCAATTTTATTGAAATACCACGTGAAAGACCAATACAAAGTGGTGTACACGTGAGAAGTGGAATGAAAATCATACATGATTCTAAACCTTTTTAAAAAATAAATAACTGCAAAGTGGGGTGTGCATAATTATTCAGCCCCCTGAGTCAATACTTTGTAGAACCACCTTTTGCTGCAGTTACAGCTGCCAGTCTTTAGGGTATGTCTCTACCAGCTTTGTACATCTAGAGACTGAAATCCTTGCCTATTCTTCTTTGCAAAACAGCTCCAGCTGAGTCAGATTAGATAGACAGCGTTTGTGAACAGCAGTTTTCAGTTTTGTTGCCCTGGCTTCATGTTTAGGGTCGTTGTCCTGCTGGAAGGTGAACCTCCACCCCAGTCTCAAGTCTTTTGCAGACTCCAAGAGGTTTTCTTCCAAGATTGCCCTGTATTTGGCTCCATCCATCTTCCCATCAACTCTGACCAGCTTCCCTGTCCCTGCTGAAGAGATGCACCCCCCGAGCATGATGCTGCTGCCACCACCATATTTGACAGTGGGGATGGTGTGTTCAGAGTGATGTGCAGTGTTATTTTTCCGCCACACATAGCGTTTTACATTTTGGCGAAAAAGTTCCATTTTGGTCTCATCTGACCAGAGCACCTTCTTCCACATGTTTGCTGTGTCCCCCACATGGCTTGTGGCAAACTGCAAACGGGACTTCTTATGCTTTTCTGTTAACAATGGCTTTTTTCTTGCCACTCTTCCATAAAGGCCAACTTTGTGCAGTGCATGGCTTATAGTTGTGCTATGGATAGATTCCCCCACCTGAGCTGTAGATCTCTGCAGCTCGTCCAGAGTCACCATGGGCCTCTTGACTGCATTTCTGATCAGCGCTCTCCTTGTTCGGCCTGTGAATTTAGGTGGACAGCCTTGTCTTGGTAGGTTTACAGTTATGCCAAACTCCTTCCATTTCTGAATGATCGCTTGAACAGTGCTCCGTGGGATGTTCAAGGCTTTGGAAATATTTTTTTAGCCTAAGCCTGCTTTAAATTTCTCAATAACTTTATCCCTGACCTGTGTGACCACTCGCAACACACCTCACAGTAAGGCGCTGGGCCCTTTAGCAGACACAGCCTTGTGTATCTCCAACACTGATTGCCTGAGGAAGCGGGCATTTGACCCGTGAAACGCGTTGCATACCTGGAGATTTCATAATAAATTATATTGTATTAGTGACTCATTGGCTGGTCCTTGTATACCTGAGGGTGGTTCCCACCGACCCACCTCCTTTTAAACTGGTTTTAAAACGGTTTTATTCTATTTTGGCGCCTCTGTTACCACAAATTTCAAACCTGTGTGATGTGTTCTTTGGACTTCATGGTGGTGTTGCCCCCAATATTCACTTAGACAACCTCTGAGGCCGTCACAGAGCAGCTGTATTTGTACTGACATTAGATTACACACAGGTGCACTCTATTTAGTCATTAGCACTCATCGGGCAATGTCTATGGGCAACTGACTGCACTCAGACCAAAGGGGGCTGAATAATTACGCACACCCCATTTTGCAGTTATTTATTTTTAAAAAATGTTTGAATTATGTATGATTTTCGTTCTACTTCTCACATGTACACCACTTTGTATTGGTCTTTCATGTGGAATTCCAATAAAATTGATTCATGTTTGTGGCAATCATGTGACAAAATGTGGAAAACTTCAAGGGGGCCGAATACTTTTGCAAGGCTCTGTATGTTATGTAAGTAGAACAAGAATTTATCAACTTATGGTTTTTTTTTTCCCTGGCATAGTATGGCTGACCCTGCTGCTTTAAGACCGCTCTGTACTTCTGGAAATAAGACTTCATTCACATACAGACTTCATTCAATATAACCATTTGTGTTGCTCTACAACCTTGGACATCATAACCTTTTGGACAGCTTATTTAATTGCAACATTGGTTTCTGTATGCTTTTTAATTAACATGCTTAATTAGCTAGGCCGAACACCAGGGGGTGTGGATCGAAATGCTTCAGGCCCGTAAGACATAGTGGTATGTTTAAATTTACCCTCTCGCTAGTGCTTGACCTTGATGAGGTACTGTAGAGAGCTTGTTCCTGGTTAGTACAGTGTTTAGGCATTTGTAGTAATAATGAATTATTGCGATGAAAATGACAACTTTGTTTCACAAAGATATTCATCTTGCACCCAGCGAGTATCAGTGCAGACCCATTTTAGCAGCAAAATAAATATTAGAGCTGCAGGTATAGAGCTATGCTTCTCAGAGTCTAAATATTACACCAGTTAAAGCAATCCTGAACCCAGAAAAAATACCTTGTTAGGGGGAAGCGTCTGGATTGTCCAGAGGTTTCCCGTATCTTTATTCCCACACCTTCATTCTACTGGGCCTGTGCGAACTGGTCACACTCGTTCCATCTGCTGGCCTCTGGTGCCAGACTGCCTCTGATGAAGCAAATGGGATCCTTGGGAAACATGTCAGACCCTGCAGGCATTTTAATCAATTTCCTGGCCATTAAATATTTGTTACTTACCTATTTGCGCAAATAGCCTGTGATTTAGTAATATCCCGAACCGGCTGAAGACTAGGGATGCTCATTCGGATTCCGCGGAAATGCAATTTCCGAAATTCCGATCGGAAATTGCATTTCCGCATCGGAATGCGGAAATCGGTAATGCAAGTGCCGTAGGCGGATTTCCGCCGGAAATCGCGGAAATTCCGCCCGAATTTAACATAAATTTTCTCAAAAACTATTAGGTCTTTTTGAAAACTTTTTTTGCATCTTGTTTACAAGATTCTGTTTAATAAACCCTGAAAAATTGGTGTTTCTAGGACTTAAGGGGGCTTTGCTATTAACCGCTAAAGTCGGCGGTTTTTGACTGTAATGTAAAATGCAGAAAATCTGCATCTGCCTATTTTCTGAATTTTACATTACAGTAAAAATCCGCCGGTTAATAGCAAAGCCCCCGTAAGTCCTAGAAACACCAAATTTTTAGAGTTTATTAAACAGCATCTTCTGAACAAGATGCAAAAAAAGTTTTCAAAAAGACCTTTTAGTTTTTGAGAAAATCGATGTTAAATTCGGGCGGAATTTCCGCGATTTCCGGTGGAAATTCCACCTTGGAATGCGGAAATTGGTAGCGGAAAGCGGAATCGGTAATCGGTACATGATGGAATGCGGATTTACCGCGGAATCGGAAATTGGCATTCCGACCATCCCTACTGAAGACTCATCTGGAGACCTTCAACTGGTCCTTATTGGATCCCTGGACGCTGGGCCGGTTCTAGACTTTTTGCTGCCTGAGGATGCGCCCCAACCTGAATTGGAATGATCGCACAGCACCTGACAATTTGCACTGCACGTTATAGCTGCAGTGAGCCCCCCCCCCAAAAAAACCCACCCTCAGTATAGGTAGGTAGCCAGGTATAGGTGCCCCCAGTATTGGTAGCTAGGTACAGTTGCCCCCAGTATAGGTTTGCCAGGTACAGTTGCCCCCAGTATAGGTTGGCCAGGCACTCGCTTCACTTCCTGTTTCCGCCTGCTGCTACCCCCAGACTTCTGCCGCCTGAGGAAGTAGACTCACTTGGCATCATGGGTGGACCGGGCCTGCCTGTACGGTGCTTACACACAGATGGGACAATCGAGGACAGAACAACAGTGGTTTATCCACTAATAAGCTTGTATGCTGAACTGTCAATATATTGGCATTTCAGCCATCTAATAAGGTGAGCCACTATCTGCATAAAAAGGCTAGGATCTATTTTATACTTCTAAACACAAGGAACACTTCCTTCTTTTTTTACAGTTCTCCAGCTGTATTGTGGCTCTCCACAAATGAACAGATGCATACTTGTGTTGTTCCTTGGAACTATTTACAGTGTGTGCCAAGTGAGCTCCCCCATGGACTAGGGGTTTGGTACACAATATGAATATGTTTAGAGAGACCTGAAACCATATTGTGTACAAAGATACTGGCTTCAGGGTTACCTTAAAGAGGAACTCCAGTGAAAATAGGTAATAAAATAGTGCTTCATTTTTACAGTAATTATGCATAAATGATTTAGTCAGTGTTTGCCCATTTCTCTTTAAGGCTTAGGTGTCAAACACAAGGCCCTTAAGGCATAGGTGTAAAACCCAAGGCCTACTATACCTCAACATATTATATGCACCGTACCAAGCTACAAATGTGCATTATTGTAAGCAGCAGTACCATACCTCCATCATACATCTTGAAACCTCCTCCAGAGATACTCCCCAAAATGCTCTCTCCACTCCTCCAACACTCTACTGATTTCCACCCCTTGCATAACCTGCACACTCACAAGGCTCCAGGACTTCTCCAGGTCAGCCCAAAGTCTATGGAACTCTCTCCCTTTCCTCATCAGGCTCGCCTCCACTTTTAACCTCACTTCTAACTCATTCAGGCCTTAAAGAGACTCTGAAGCGACATTAAAAATGGTTTTTTTACCCTATAATCAACATGGGCACGTTTGCCCCTGCTAAATTGCTGCTCTCCCGCGGCAGAATGAGGGGTCTTTACCCCCCAAATCTCCCCCTGCAAAATCCACGACCAACTTGGTCGTGGATTTTGCTGCTCATGGAGGCAGAGCTTTCGGCTGTAGCCCTGCCTCCATGCGTGTCTATCAGTGGCGGATCTCCGCCTCTCCTCCGCCCCTCTCAGTGTAGGAAGAGGGAGGGGCGGGGAGAGGCGGCGATCAGCGCTGAAAGACGCGCTGAGAGGCAGGGCTGCGGCCATTAGCCCTGCCTCAACAAGCAGAACTCCCCTGGGCACTACGGAGGGCATTTGGGGGATAGCGGCGTTTTAGCAGGGGCAAACGTGCCCATGTTTATTATAAGGTAAAAAGCAATTTTTAATGTCGCTTCAGACTCTCTTTAAAGACCTATGTTTTCTCCATTGCTTACCTTCTATCTTTAACGCCATCCCCCTCCCTTGGACTCAGTTTAGCTATACTTATCAATATTTGGCTTTTCCCACAATCTACTGTGGCCATTTGTTTTTCTTGCTGCGGCCTGGTATGTGCTCACACCATGCATATGCCTATACTTTAGGGCCCAGCCAGGCACTAAAAATTCTGTGATTCTAACATGACCCCTGTCAAACCTTCAGACAACAGCACTTTTAATGAGAATAGTATCTCTACTTTTTATTATCACTTTGCTCTATAGAGATTCAGCTATTATAAATAACGGATTTAACTGTATTATTAGCAGTGTGTGTGTGTGTGTGTGTGTGTGTGTGTGTGGAAGGGTAACACAGGATACCTTGTCTGGGGCACAGAATAGGTCAGGAGGGCCCTGCAGTCCTGAAGTGGTGAAACACCTGAGCTCAGCGATGTCTCTGTAACATGACCCGAGCACTAGTTGTCTCTTTCCGTGCTTTGCCGGTGTTGTTTTTCAATTACTTTGCTGGAAATGTCTCTTATGTTCTGCCGAGGCATCCAGGATTTTATCAGAATCTCTGAGGCGAGGGGGAAAGGCGGCTGCCATGTACCTAACACTGGAGGAGTTAATGTAGTGGTCTGGTAAGCCAATCTCTCTGGAGTCATGGGAGAAAGGAGAAGATGGCATTTCATGAGGGCTGCTGAGGCCCGGTTCCTCCCTCCCTCCATCCATCTCCTCTTCTTGGCAGAAAGTCTGTATCACTGGGACTGATGTAGTAAAGTTCTCTAGGGCGTGATACACTTAAAGTGTAGCTGCGCTTTGCTTACAAGAAGAACAAAATAATACTTATCATCCATCTCTATTCATTTCCAAGTATTTTAGGAAAGGCAGGGCCGGTTCTAGTACCAATAAGGCCCCGGGCAAAATTTGCCCCAGGGCCTCTGAGTCAGCTGATGTCTTTGACAGTGTAGCATCTTACCTGATCTGGTGGGCACACTACTCTGTCAGTCCATGGCTCTCACCTTATTATCTTTGCAGGGGCACCTTATCATGCCACAGGTTACAGAGAAGATGCACCCAGTGGTGGAGGAAGACAGTAGTGTGTGAAGCCAGGGCAGGTGAGAGGCTACTCTGCCAAAGACTCTGCAGGGCCCCCAGAGGGCAATAGGTAAGCTGGTAGGGTGGACACCTTGGGGGCTCCTAAAGGCTCTGGGGCCCTGGGGCAAGTGCCCCCTTTGCCTCTATGGTAGTGCCAGCCCTGAAGAAAGGTGCACGCTGGAGATCTGCATGCATTTGCTGCAATAGCTTCCCTATGCTGGCAGCTGATCTGGACATGGGAGTAATAATGGTCATCCTCCCAGTCTCACCCTGCACATAGATCTCCTAGTGCTCCAGACAGTATCTAAGCACCAACCAGTGAAGAGGGGTATACTTTCAAGAGGGATAGAGATTCCAGGAGCAGCTCACCATCACTTAAAACAAACTGTTTAATCCAACATTTAAAAAAAAAAACAGCAGCAATACAATCTGTATAAAAATACTTATCAGGCACAAGAGTTGATGAAGAGGTGCAGAGGATGAGTCGACGGCCGTTTCGCCCCCACTTAGGGCTTTCTCGAGACCGAACACCCCTGTCCCATGGAGAGCCAGACTATATACTGCAATGTCCGCCCCGATTCCCCCATAGTGCGCACCTGTTGCGCCCGCCTCACGAAAGACGCTGTCCAACCAAATGGCGTGGTTTTCATGCATATGTATGTGTGTCCTCCACATGTTTCCATGTGCACATACATATGTATGTATATATGTGTTGCATCATTCCCCTATCACCACTTCAACGGTCCCCTACGCCTTAACGGTTTTATTACGCCAGTGACCTAGGCGTTTTTTAGCGGTTTCTCAACGTGATTTTTATGCTTTTGACGCTTACTAGCGGTTTTTAACATTTAGCAACGGTTTGTAATGTCCTTTAACGTTTTTCAACGTTTTTTAGTGAGTTTTAGCGGTTTTTAACGCCTGCTCACGATGTCCAACATCTGCATACAGCCGTCTCCCACTGCCCTGAGAACATGTGATTACATTTCAGGCTGTCTGTAACTGCTGAAATGTAAGATATATATTTATGGTGTACCAATTGTGCCCCATTTTATTGAATGTGTATATTTTGTGATTCTATCTAATGAATATTATGCTGCCTTGTTATTTATTGTAATTTTGATATGGAAATTTGTTGTTTTGAAAATGTTTTAATGTTAAAAATGTGTTATGTGAAAATCCCTCTATGATTTTGGAGGATGATGCGCTGTTTTAGCTATACACGGCGATATATACCCAGTATATACCCAGTATAGCTTGGCCGCATGTATTGTTTAAATAAAGTTTTTTTACCATGGCTTCCATCCGTTGCTAGGACAACGGCTATGACGGGAGCCTATATCCTTGTGTGCTGCAACGTTAGACGTCATCTGACGAAGGCGCCACCGATAGTAACTCTCTGCAGGTGAGTGCGGTATGAATTGGCTAGGAGGGGACATTTGGTTGGACAGCGTCTTTCGTGAGGCGGGCGCAACAGGTGCGCACTATGGGGGATCGGGGCGGACATTGCAGTATATAGTCTGGCTCTCCATGGGACAGGGGTGTTCGGTCTCGAGAAAGCCCTAAGTGGGGGCGAAATGGCCGTCGACTCATCCTCTGCACCTCTTCATCAACTCTTGTGCCTGATAAGTATTTTTTATACAGATTGTATTGCTGCTGGTTTTTTTAAAATGTTGGATTAAACAGTATGTTTTAAGTGATGGTGAGCTGCTCCTGGAATCTCTATTCCTCTTGAAAGTATTGAATCGTCTATGCAATTACCTCCGGATGTTGCACCACCAATATTGATGTTTATGCAGTGGATTTTTATGTGTGCACTCGCCACCCACTATCTCTATATAGAAAAGTGAAGAGGGGTATCACCTGCAGTGGTAACTATTTATTTATTGTATTTATAAAGCACCAACATATTACGCAGCGCTAGACATTAGTTTAGGTTGCAGACAATATTTAGGGGTGACATACAGCAAAATGACAATACCTGAATAGAAGAAAGACCAGATCACACAGCACAGTATGAGTACAAGGTAATGCTTAGTCAGTCACTGGATGGGAGCATGGAGATTAGGCAAGTTAGGTTCCCTCAGATGCATAGCATGGGTTCACAGTAATGGAGATGCATGATCAGGTAGGACACAAAAGGAGGAGGACCCTGCCCAAAGGCTTACCATCTAGAGGGGGAGGTAAGGACACGAAAGGTAGGGGACCAGAGTTCAGCTGTGGGTTACCTTCATGCCTAGTACACACCATACAATGGTAGTTTTGATCTGTCATAGAGATATGTATTTTTGTCTGTGATGCCCCATACACAAGCTCAGCAGTGGTGTTTTATGCTGCACAATTGTCAATTGTATTTGTAAAAAATAAATTTGACATTATACAAAAAAATTAGAACACTGATACGAAATCATTCCAAATGTTGAATTGACATATTATCAGTATTGTTAGCTTTTGGAACAATTTACAATTTTTGTGAAAGAGTACTGTTGAGCGTGTGTATGGTGCTTAACATCATGTTGTGATTGCTCCATAGATGCCCAAATATCACCTCTCCGACACCATGAAAGTGGAGCCCGTGTTGAGTCGGAGGAGTCTCCGGATAATGCACCTTTTTTGAATTCGGGTCACCAGCTAAAGGAGGAGGAACACCAAGCAGGCCCCCTGTCCATCACCCAAAGGTAGAGGAGCAGGTAGCAGGCCTCACTGAGCCCACCCCCACATCAAGAGCAGTCCCCCCACATCAGGAACAGCCATGAAGAAGCAGTAAGTTTGGACATTATTATTATAAGATTATTATTATTTATTGTATTTATAAAGTGCCAACATATTATGCAGCACTGGACAATAGATAAATGGACCATACAAGGTAGGACATACAGAAAACTCACAACAAAACAAGATCATACAGATGATATGATAACAGTAGACCTGGCCCGAACGGTTCACATGCAAACTTATCCGCGCGAACTGCGCGTCGGTCTGCAAAGTTTGTGAATTCAACCCGCCTCCTATACTACATCATTGGGCTAAACTTTGACCCTCTATATCACAGTCAGCAAACACACATAGCAGCCAAATAGGCTGCACTCCCTCCTTGGGCCCCCCTTTATATAAGGCAGCAGCTCACTCTGTGTGCTGCTGTGTTAGTAAGAGAAGGGAGAGAGGTTTCTGCAGACCTAGTGAAAGCTGAGTTAGGCACTTGGTAGCTTGCTCCTTGCTGATATTTGTTGATGAAAAGCACCCCAAAACAGCTCTTTTGAGAGCTAATGTTCTTGTGATGTGTTTTTTTTTTTTTTTTTTTTTTTTGGTGCGGCCCACTGACGCTGCATTATACAGCCCTGTCTGTCATAGCTGGTTCTTGCTAATTGCTATACTGTTCCAGGCCCAGCACATTCAGTGCATACCTTTCACTGCACGTGTGACCGTGCATTGTATCCTACCAGCAGTCAGTGCATACCTTTCACTGCACATGTGTGACTGTACATTTGTGCCAATGCCACTGCATATACAGCCATGTCTGTCACAGCTGGCCCTTGCTAATTGCTATACTGTGCCAGGCCCAGTGCATTCAGTGCATATCTTTCTTTCACTTCAACTGTGTGACTGCACATAATATAACAGCAATCAGTGTATACCTTTCACCAGGGCCGGATTTGTACTTTTTACTGCCCAAGGCCCACTACCTCCAGCCGCCCCATGACAACAGCGGGGTTAAGGTAGCAGTTAATACAATTCTCTCGATGGTTGATAGTCCAATTCAATCTTAATAGCGATTGAAAACAATCATTCAGGACCACAAATGGAAAGAAAGCTGCTATTGAATTTAACAAGATTGACAAAGTTGTTCCATTAATTTTTCCATGAATCTGATCAAATTCCTTTTCCATTAGTGGTTTCGAATGATCATTTTTGATCAATATTGTCTGGAGAATTGTATCGTTAATGGCCACGGATAGGGTTATTGGACATAGTAAAGGAAAGAAGATAGAAATTCTGCAGGATCAGCATATTAGGGTATGGAATTTATGAAAAAAAAGCTGTTTAGGGGAAACGAATAGCTAAGCCTTTTGGCAATTTAGGGTGAGGCTAGTAATTTGAGAATAGGGTTATGGGAAAAGGGATAACATTAAGTATTAGGTTAGGGTTACTGATTAAGATTATAGTGATTAAACTGACTGAGGATGGTCAGCGACACAACTATGTACTCTGTAATGTGCTGAAGAACATGTCAACACTGTATAAATACATACTAATAATATGGGAGGACACTAGACTATGGTAGGATTAGATAGTGAGCTCCTGTGAGAACAGTAATTGACCTGACTATGTACTGCAGATGTCAGTGCTATATAAATACATAATAATGATATGGTAGGACATTAGACCATGACTGTGGTAGGGATTAGATTGTGAGCTCCTCTGAGGACAGTCAGTGATATGGCTATGTACCCTGTAAGGTGCTGTAGAAGATGTCAGTGCTATATAAATATAATATGGTAGGACATTAGACTATGATTATGGTAGGATTAGAGTGTGAGCTCCTCTGAGGACAGTCAGTGACATGTAGAGATGAGCGTAATGACCTAATTACGATTTTGCGAAATTTCGCGTAATTAGTGTAATTACGATTATGGCCGTAAGTACATAATCGTAATGAAGAAGGATTTCGCGAAATTTCGCGTAAGCGTAATTTTCGCATTACAGTCGTATCATGCCGTAATTTCGCATTAAACGCTACCGTAATTTCGCGTTAAACCGTAACGCTCCGTATAATATAAAAAAGCCGCCAACTTTAAGGGTTAATAGCAAAGCCCCCTTAAATGCTAAGAGCCTCAAATTTGGAGAATATATTAAGGAGATCAGGAGGAATAAGAGGAAATTTTTTTTTTCAAAAAGACCTTATAGTTTTTGAGAAAATCGATGTTAAAGTTTCAAAGGAAAAATGTAAACATTTAAAAACCCGCCGACTTTAACGGTTAATATCAAAGCCTGCTTAAAGTTTAGGAACACCAAATTCCCAGGGTATATTAAGGGGATCAGTGGGAATAAGAGGAAATTTTTTTTTTTCAAAAAGACCTTATAGTTTTTGAGAAAATCGATTTTTAAGTTTCAAGGGCGAAAATGTCTTTTAAATGTGGAAAATGTCAGTTTTTTTTGCACAGGTAACAATAGTGTATTATTTTCATTGATTCCCCCAAGTGGGAAGAGTTTTACTTACTTCGTTCTGAGTGTGGGAAATATAAAAAAAAACGACGTGGGGTCCCCCCTCCCAGACCTCTTTAACCCCTTGTCCCCCATGCAGGCTGGGATAGCCAGAATGCGGAGCACCGGCCGCGTGGGGCTCCGCACCCTGACTATACCAGCCCGCATGGTCCATGGATTGGGGGGTCTCGGAAGGGGAGGGGCAGCCAAGCTTTCCCCTCCCCCTCCGAGCCCTTGTCCAATCCAAGGACAAGGGGCTCTTCTCCACCTCCGATGGGCGGTGGAGGTGGAGGCTGCGATTTCCTGGGGGGGAGGTTCATGGTGGAATCTGGGAGTCCCCTTTAAAAAGGGGTCCCCCAGATGCCCACCCCCCCTCCCAGGAGAAATGAGTATAGAGGTACTTGTACCCCATACCCATTTCCTTTAAGAGTTAAAGTAAATAAACACACAGACACTTAGAAAAATTATTTTAATTGAACAAAAAACATAACCACGAAAAAAGTCCTTTAATATTCTTAATTAACCATTAATACTTACCTGTCCCTTTAAATAAATGATCCCTCGCAATATCCTCGGAAATGTTCTATCAGTTACAATGTAACAAAGTTATTACAATGTAACAACTTTGTTACATTGTAACTACGCCGCAACCGACGTCACTCACCACCGCCACCGCCGCCGCGTCTGTGCTGCAGGACCCGACAGAGCTCTGAGCTATAGCTCAGAGCTCTGAGAAGCATCTTTGTATTTGGGCTCCAAGGAGCCCCATTGGTCCTTAGCAGACCAATGGGGTTCCTTCAAATCAGAAGGAACCCCATTGGTCTGCTAAGGACCAATGGGGCTCCTTGGAGCCCAAATACAAAGATGCTTTCGAGAGCTCTGAGCTATAGCTCAGAGCTCTGTCGGGTCCTGCAGCACAGACGCGGAGGCGGCGGCGGCGGTGAGTGACGTCGGGTGCGGGGTAGTTACAATGTAACAAAGTTGTTACATTGTAATAACTTTGTTACATTGTAACTGATAGAACATTTCCGAGGATATTGCGTGGGATCATTTATTTAAAGGGACAGGTAAGTATTAATGGTTAATTAAGAATATTAAAGGACTTTTTTCGTGGTTATGTTTTTTGTTCAATTAAAATACTTTTTCTATGTGTTTGTGTGTTTATTTACTTTTAACTCTTAAAGGAAATGGGTAAGGGGTACAAGTACCTCTATACTCATTTCTCCTGGGAGGGGGGGTGGGCATCTGGGGGACCCCTTTTTAAAGGGGACTCCCAGATTCCACCATGAACCCCCCACCCAGGAAATCGCGGCCTCCACCTCCACCGCCCATCGGAGGTGGAGAAGAGCCCCTTGTCCTTGGATTGGACAAGGGCTCGGAGGGGGAGGGGAAAGCTTGGCTGCCCCTCCCCTTCCGAGACCCCCCAATCCATGGACCATGCGGGCTGGTATAGTCAGGGTGCGGAGCCCCACGCGGCCGGTGCTCCGCATTCTGGCTATCCCAGCCTGCATGGGGGACAAGGGGTTAAAGAGGTCTGGGAGGGGGGACCCCACGTCATTTTTTTTTTATATTTCCCACACTCAGAACGAAGTAAGTAAAACTCTTCCCACTTGGGGGAATCTATGAAAATAATACACTATTGTTACCTGTGCAAAAAAACCTGACATTTTCCGCATTTAAAAGACATTTTTGCCCTTGAAACTTAAAAATCGATTTTCTCAAAAACTATATAGTCTTTTTGAAAAAAAAATTTTTCCTCTTATTCCCACTGATCCCCTTAATATACCCTAGGAATTTGGTGTTCCTAAACTTTAAGCAGGCTTTGCTATTAACCGTTAAAGTCGGCGGGTTTTTAAATGTATACATTTTTACTTTGAAACTTTAACATCAATTTTCTCAAAAACTATAAGGTCTTTTTGAAAAAAAAATTTTTCCTCTTATTCCTCCTGATCTCCTTAATATATTCTCCAAATTTGAGGCTCTTAGCATTTAAGGGGGCTTTGCTATTAACCCTTAAAGTCGGCGGCTTTTTTATATTATACGGAGCGTTACGGTTTAACGCGAAATTACGGTAGCGTTTAATGCGAAATTACGGCATGAACGAAACGCGAAATTTCGCGTTGAAAATTACGCTTACGGTATTTTCAATTACGATTTTAATGGCAATTTCGCTACGCTAATTTCGCATCGTAATCGCAAATTTCGCATGCGTAATTATAGTAATGCGAAATTACGAAAATTTCAGCTCAACTCTAGTGACATGACTATGTACTCTGTAATGTGCCGCAGAAGATGACAGTGCTATATAAATACATAATAATATGGTAGGACATTAGACTATGATTATGGTAGGATTAGAGTGTGAGCTCCTCTGAGGACAGTCAGTGACATGACTATGTACTCTGTAATGTGCCGCAGAAGATGACAGTGCTATATAAATACATAATAATATGGTAGGACATTACACTAGGACTATGGCAGGATTAGATTGTGAGCTCCTCTGAGGACAGTCAGTGACATGACTATGTACTCTGTAAAGTGCTGCAGGAGATGTCAGTGCTATATAAATCTATATATATAAAATCGGATGCATGTGTGTGTGTCTCCCCCTTCCCCCCCCCCCCCCCCCCCAAGCCTTAAACACACGCTCGATGAAACTTGTCCATTACCGCTTCTGTTGAGTATCCAGCATGTGAACGCCCTCAACTGCTCTACCAGCGATGCGTCCTGATGAATCACTTCAATCTTCAAGAGCCTAGAGCACTGTTCTGCCCACTTACCCTGGCTGCTGTGTGATGGTATGCTTGCGCTGCTCAGCCCCCTGCATAGAGAAGAACATTGCTTGTTTGCAAGCGAGTGACAAGTCTGCACAGACCGGCACTGCAATGTCACCTGAGGGTTTGGATCTCGAGCCCTGTCGGGTGACATAGATTGAGCGTGTGTGTGTGTGTACGGTGTGTTACACCACATACACATGTGCGCGCGGGCTCTCTCTCTCTCTCTCTCTTTCCCTATCTCTCTCTCTCTTTCCCTATCTCTCTCTCTCTCTCTCTCTCCCCCCCTCTCTCTTCCCCCCCCTCTCTCTCTCTCTCTACCCCCCCCCTCTCTCTCTCTCTCTCTCTCTCTCTCTCTCTCTCCTCCCCCCCTCTCTCCCTCTCTCTCCCTCCCATCAAATGTTTTCCACTGGACTCATGACCCACACACCAGATCAGTGGTGTAGCTGTGATTCTGACTTTTTAATCATGTCTGAACTCTTACTGCTAGGCTTCTGAAATAGTGATGCAAGCACATAACTACAAATCTTGATGATCCACCCAGCCTGGAGGCTTATCTTACAAGGGTCATAAAACAAGTGTGGTCATCATAATATTCACACCCATAACAAGTGTAGCAACAAAAAAACGGGATTTCCTTATGGGCAAGCGGCGCCGGTGGCGATCGGAGGGGATGGGCGGACGCCGCGGGGAGGGTGAAAGCATGTAGCTAGCGCTAGGCTAGCTACATGCTACAAAAAAAAAAAGGTGAAAAAACCCGCCCGCGGCTGCGCAGCCGCAGGAATTATACCGCCAGGGGGGTTAATAGAAAAGTACTTGCATATTTACCTAAGAAAAGGTAATAAATAAAGGTAGCACACAGTGTTACTATTAACATATAAAATGCAGAAAGCTTTTCTTATTTAAAGCGGAATATAACCCAGCATTTCAACTTTGCTCTAAAACATTATTTACAGCATATTATATGCAACCAGCATTTTTTGTTACTAGACCAGCATTGGAAGGGTTACACACAGAGCTTTAAAGTTCCCTGGAGAGAAATGCAGACGCATCCGAAGTTTAGATTTACATTTAAGTAAACACAATGTAACAAGTGGTGAATGTTACACACTCTCTGACTGTGCAGGAGCTCCCGGACACAGAGAGAGAGTGGGTAACATTCCTCACTTGTTACATTGTGTTTACTTAAATGTATCTATCTAAACTTCGGCTGCAGAAGCATTTCTCTCCACGGAACTTTAAAGCTCTGTGTGTAACCCTTCCAATGCTGGTCTAGTGAAAAAAAAATGCTGGTTGCATATAATATGCTGTAAATAATGTTTTAGAGCAAAGTTGAAATGCTGGGTTATATTCCGCTTTAAGAATTCCCGACTAGTGCAGCACTCTAGAGTGAACCCAAGGTGATCCTTGGGTAAAAAATAAAAAAACCAAATACTTACCTAAGGAAAGGGAAACCTATGGGTCTTATAGAGGCTTCCCCACACTATCCTCCCTGCTGCCTGCCCTCCTGCACATCATCCTCGAGCAGCTCCGGCTTACCACGCAGGCGCGGCCATGCTAGCATAGTATGGCTGCGCTCATGCTTGAAGAGCGCAGTTGTGAGTTTGGAATCCAACAATCTCTTGTCAGATTCCTTCAGGGCAGGCATGTCCAAAGTCTGGCCCAGGGGCCATATGCCGCCCACTGAGCCATTACTGGTGTCCCCTAAATCTTTCTAGAGTTGTTAATTCCATGTGACCCACAGGCCGTAGCTGTGGTCCTGTATGCAGCAGCAGTAACGGCCACTGATTAACAGCTGCCACTGTGCCAGTAGCAGTAACAGCCACTGATTAGCAGCTGCCACTGTGCCAGCAGACATAACAGCCACTGATTAGCAGCTGCCACTGTGCCAGCAGCAGTAACAGCCACTTGCAGCTGCCACTGTGCCAGCAGCAGTAACAGCCACTGATTAGCAGCTGCCAATGTGCCAGCAGCAATAACAGCTGTTACATGCCCCCTGGTGGCCAGACCGCACAATGGCCTTACAATCGGTTCCAGCACACAGACCATGCAATCTGTGGTCGCAGATTGCGCAGAAACCACTGGAATTTTGGCGGCAGACAGGCTAGAAGGGAGCTTGTGAGTTACAGTAACACAAATTACACACAATTCTTAGGACATCAAACTTGATTAGGGTAACATGTTCTGGCATGAGGCAGCTGCATACCTCGGTGACTGGGTACGTCAGTGGCCCCCAATTTAATATTAAAATATTCACCAGATCCGGACTTGCAAAATGATATAACTTTCATACCTCTCATGTAAACGGTATTCCTTAAAAGGCTAAAATCATATACTACATTTATGTTTAATGCTGATGGGATGGCTCCGTCGTAACTGGAGCCCTGCTGTGTGGAAAGCTCCCTTTTGCTAGAATCACCAAATGGTATACTTCCAAAGGGCATGTTCACACTTGGGTGTCACTGGCCCATGAAGTAACTTCTTTTGATCAAGTTAATTACACAAACAGGTCTTATCAGTGAGCATACATGGCTCTCATGAAAAGAACTCTGCTAACAGCTATGAAGAAAATAAAGACCCCCAGGCTTGACTGCAAGGACCTACACATCCAATTATGATCTGGCACGTCCATGACAATCGGTGCAGAAACTGATTGCGATGGCGTTTTCTTTTCTCGTGGCTCTGCCGTGACAACAGCCACTGATTAGCAGCTGCCACTATGCCAGCAGCAGGTAACAGCCACTGATTAGCAGCTGTCACTCTGCCAGGAGCAGTAACAGCCACTGATTAGCAGCTGCCACTGTGCTAGCTGCGCACGGTATATGGGTTATTTCAAATGGAAGTGTTTTGACAGGTACTCTCCTCAGTGATATATTGCATAACTGTCCATATTAGTACTTTTATTCTTTGGTGTGCATGAAAAAAAGGGCCTGTCTGGATAACAAAATGGCGCCGGTGGATAACGAAATCTTATAACAATTAACATCGTTGTCAAACTTGGTTAATGATAAATACCATCGTAAAAACAGACGAGAAATGATAACAAAAAGATATTAACATTAAAAATCGTTACGTAATTCAACAATACAGCTCAACACAATTCTACACTAACACAGAACCATCCTCTGGTGGTGCCTAACCCTAACCACCCCCCGGCGGTGCCTTACCCTAACCCCCTCCCCCAGTGGTGCCTAACCCTAAGCACCCCCCTGGTGGTGCCTAACCATAACACCCCTCCACCCCGCTGTTGCCTAAAGCTAACTGCCACCTGGTGGTGCCTAACCCTAACCACTCCCTCCGTAGAAACACCCTTTTACACATAGAAACGATATCTTTGATAAGGTAAAATCTATACATACAAACAAAATAACATGACAAACTATAACGTTGCAAGCTTCTAAAATAACATACTTCAAAAACGTTACTGTTGTATGTTGTTAGCGATAGTTATCGTGCGCCCTATTTTCTGTTTTTTTCGCCACATTAACTATAATTGCAATAGTCTATGGTGGCGCCTTTTCGTCCACCCTCAGCCGGCGCCCTTTTTTATCACATTGAATACGGTGCAGCGGGTTTCCGGCGCGGTAACCTACTGCATGCAGTGCGTTACTGGCCAACTTGCACTGATACCCCATATTTTCAATGAAAGGTATGCCTCACTCATTTTGTTGCACCAAAAAAGGTTCTATGCTAGCATTGCATAACTGTCACCACTATCCTTTTATGGGTGAGTGGTTGTTATCTGTACTACAAGTATTGTCAGGATTGCTTCTGTGAAATTTTTTTGTAATTTGTCTTGTCCATTGCTAGTACCACATGAAATGCTTATAGCTAATAACTGAATTCTATTAAATATGAACTATAAGTGACCTTAGCCCGTTTAATAACGGGCTCTAGGTCTGTCACTGCCGCGTACGTACAAAAAGGGCACCTGGACAAAAAGGGCGCGGGGTGTAAATATTGTTTATAGAAATATTTACAAATAACGATTTACAAATTTATAAATCATTAAATAATGTGTGTGAAATCGGCATTTGTTAAATTGTTAATCTTCCCTCTTTAAAAAGTGAAACTTATAATTAAGTTTGTTAAAAAATCATTAATATAAGTTTAATCGTTATAATTGTATCTTATTGTGAATAATCTTCATTTATCGTTTCTTCTTATAATAAAATCTGAAAATATTGTTTATAATGATGATATATATAAGTAGGTTCCTAAAAAGTGTTGTAAAAAAATGTTAATAAAACTATACCAAGCCCTACTCTCACACAGAACCCTCCCTGTACCTATCCCTAACCCTAACCACCCCCCTGGTGGTGCCTAACCCTAACCACTCCCCTGGTGGTGCCTAACCCTAAGACCCCCCTGGTTGTGCCTAACCCCAGGGCCGGTTTAAGCAACAATGGGGCCCCAGGGCAAAATAAACCTGGGGGGCCCCCCCCAACATATACCCCGGAACAAAAATCGGCATTAGGGGACCTTTTTTGCAGCTGGTATAACAGGGTGTGAAGTCCCAATCGGTCGGAGCTCCACATTCTGGCTATCCCAGCCTGCATGGGGGACAAGGGGTTCAAAAGTTTCAGGAGGGGGGACCCCACATCATTTAAAAAAAAAAAAAATTCCCACACTCTAAACATAACATTTTTTTGGGGAAAATAGGAAAAAATGCCAGGGATCTTCATACATCCATATTGCGGCTGTATAGCGATCCCTGGCCAAAGCGCTGCGACTGCGAATAGACCCCCTGGAAACCCCGTCAGGAAATCTATTGCGCTTTCGTTTGATGCATGTAAAATTACACTACCGTTAGGTTTGCTACTAAAAGTGACATTTACCGCATTTAAAAGTATACTTTTTTCCTTAGAAACTTGAAAATCGATTTTCTCAAAAACTATAAGGTCTTTTTGAAAAATTGTGTTTTCCTCTTATTCCTAATGATCTCCTTAACATATCCTGCAAATTTAGGGCTTTTAGCTTTTAAGGTAGATTTTCTATTAACCATTAAAGTCGGCAGGTTTTTAAATGTGTTTTTTTTCCTTTGAAACTTAAAAATCGATTTTCTCAAAAACTATAAGGCCGATTTGAAATTTTTTTTTTCCTCTTGTAGCCACTGGGGGCCCCTACAAGCTCTGTGGCCCTGGGGCAGCTGCCTCCTTTGCCTTAATGGTAGCGCCGGCCCTGCCTAACCCTAACCACCCCCTGGTGGTGTATATTGTACTGTAACTATACCTAACTCTACTCTCACACAGAACCCTCCCTGTACCTATCCCTAACCCCTAGACCCCCCCTGGTGGTGCCTAAACCTAAGACCCCCCTGGTGGTGCCTAAACCTAAGACCCCCCCCCTGGTGGTGCCTAAACCTAAGACCCCCCCCTGGTGGTGCCTAAACCTAAGACCCCCCCCTGGTGGTGCCTAAACCTAAGACCCCCCCCTGGTGGTGCCTAAACCTAAGACCCCCCCCTGGTGGTGCCTAAACCTAAGACCCCCCCTGGTGGTGCCTAAACCTAAGACCCCCCCTGGTGGTGCCTAAACCTAAGACCCCCCCTGGTGGTGCCTAAACCTAAGACCCCCCCCTGGTGGTGCCTAAACCTAAGACCCCCCCCTGGTGGTGCCTAAACCTAAGACCCCCCCCCCCCCTGGTGGTGCCTAAACCTAAGACCCCCCCCCCCCTGGTGGTGCCTAAACCTAAGACCTCCTGGTGGTGCCTAAACCTAAGACCTCCTGGTGGTGCCTAAACCTAAGACCTCCTGGTGGTGCCTAAACCTAAGACCCCCCTGGTGGTGCCTAAACCTAAGACTCCCCTGGTGGTGCCTAACCCTAACCACCCCCTGGTGGTGCCTAACCCTAACAACCCCCTGGTGGTGCCTAACCCTAACCACCCCCTGGTGGTGCCTAACCCTAACCACCCCCTGGTGGTGCCTAACCCTAACCACCCCCAACAGGTGCGCACTATGGGGGATCGGGGCGGACATTGCAGTATATAGTCTGGCTCTCCATGGGACAGGGGTGTTCGGTCTCGAGAAAGCCCTAAGTGGGGGCGAAATGGCCGTCGACTCATCCTCTGCACCTCTTCATCAACTCTTGTGCCTGATAAGTATTTTTTATACAGATTGTATTGCTGCTGGTTTTTTTAAAATGTTGGATTAAACAGTATGTTTTAAGTGATGGTGAGCTGCTCCTGGAATCTCTATTCCTCTTGAAAGTATTGAATCGTCTATGCAATTACCTCCGGATGTTGCACCACCAATATTGATGTTTATGCAGTGGATTTTTATGTGTGCACTCGCCACCCACTATCTCTATATAGAAAAGTGAAGAGGGGTATCACCTGCAGTGGTAACTATTTATTTATTGTATTTATAAAGCACCAACATATTACGCAGCGCTAGACATTAGTTTAGGTTGCAGACAATATTTAGGGGTGACATACAGCAAAATGACAATACCTGAATAGAAGAAAGACCAGATCACACAGCACAGTATAAGTACAAGGTAATGCTTAGTCAGTCACTGGATGGGAGCATGGAGATTAGGCAAGTTAGGTTCCCTCAGATGCATAGCATGGGTTCACAGTAATGGAGATGCATGATCAGGTAGGACACAAAAGGAGGAGGACCCTGCCCAAAGGCTTACCATCTAGAGGGGGAGGTAAGGACACGAAAGGTAGGGGACCAGAGTTCAGCTGTGGGTTACCTTCATGCCTAGTACACACCATACAATGGTAGTTTTGATCTGTCATAGAGATATGTATTTTTGTCTGTGATGCCCCATACACAAGCTCAGCAGTGGTGTTTTATGCTGCACAATTGTCAATTGTATTTGTAAAAAATAAATTTGACATTATACAAAAAAAATTAGAACACTGATACGAAATCATTCCAAATGTTGAATTGACATATTATCAGTATTGTTAGCTTTTGGAACAATTTACAATTTTTGTGAAAGAGTACTGTTGAGCGTGTGTATGGTGCTTAACATCATGTTGTGATTGCTCCATAGATGCCCAAATATCACCTCTCCGACACCATGAAAGTGGAGCCCGTGTTGAGTCGGAGGAGTCTCCGGATAATGCACCTTTTTTGAATTCGGGTCACCAGCTAAAGGAGGAGGAACACCAAGCAGGCCCCCTGTCCATCACCCAAAGGTAGAGGAGCAGGTAGCAGGCCTCACTGAGCCCACCCCCACATCAAGAGCAGTCCCCCCACATCAGGAACAGCCATGAAGAAGCAGTAAGTTTGGACATTATTATTATAAGATTATTATTATTTATTGTATTTATAAAGTGCCAACATATTATGCAGCACTGGACAATAGATAAATGGACCATACAAGGTAGGACATACAGAAAACTCACAACAAAACAAGATCATACAGATGATATGATAACAGTAGACCTGGCCCGAACGGTTCACATGCAAACTTATCCGCGCGAACTGCGCGTCGGTCTGCAAAGTTTGTGAATTCAACCCGCCTCCTATACTACATCATTGGGCTAAACTTTGACCCTCTATATCACAGTCAGCAAACACACATAGCAGCCAAATAGGCTGCACTCCCTCCTTGGGCCCCCCTTTATATAAGGCAGCAGCTCACTCTGTGTGCTGCTGTGTTAGTAAGAGAAGGGAGAGAGGTTTCTGCAGACCTAGTGAAAGCTGAGTTAGGCACTTGGTAGCTTGCTCCTTGCTGATATTTGTTGATGAAAAGCACCCCAAAACAGCTCTTTTGAGAGCTAATGTTCTTGTGATGTGTTTTTTTTTTTTTTTTTTTTTTTTTTTTGGTGCGGCCCACTGACGCTGCATTATACAGCCCTGTCTGTCATAGCTGGTTCTTGCTAATTGCTATACTGTTCCAGGCCCAGCACATTCAGTGCATACCTTTCACTGCACGTGTGACCGTGCATTGTATCCTACCAGCAGTCAGTGCATACCTTTCACTGCACATGTGTGACTGTACATTTGTGCCAATGCCACTGCATATACAGCCATGTCTGTCACAGCTGGCCCTTGCTAATTGCTATACTGTGCCAGGCCCAGTGCATTCAGTGCATATCTTTCTTTCACTTCAACTGTGTGACTGCACATAATATAACAGCAATCAGTGTATACCTTTCACCAGGGCCGGATTTGTACTTTTTACTGCCCAAGGCCCACTACCTCCAGCCGCCCCATGACAACAGCGGGGTTAAGGTAGCAGTTAATACAATTCTCTCGATGGTTGATAGTCCAATTCAATCTTAATAGCGATTGAAAACAATCATTCAGGACCACAAATGGAAAGAAAGCTGCTATTGAATTTAACAAGATTGACAAAGTTGTTCCATTAATTTTTCCATGAATCTGATCAAATTCCTTTTCCATTAGTGGTTTCGAATGATCATTTTTGATCAATATTGTCTGGAGAATTGTATCGTTAATGGCCACGGATAGGGTTATTGGACATAGTAAAGGAAAGAAGATAGAAATTCTGCAGGATCAGCATATTAGGGTATGGAATTTATGAAAAAAAAGCTGTTTAGGGGAAACGAATAGCTAAGCCTTTTGGCAATTTAGGGTGAGGCTAGTAATTTGAGAATAGGGTTATGGGAAAAGGGATAACATTAAGTATTAGGTTAGGGTTACTGATTAAGATTATAGTGATTAAACTGACTGAGGATGGTCAGCGACACAACTATGTACTCTGTAATGTGCTGAAGAACATGTCAACACTGTATAAATACATACTAATAATATGGGAGGACACTAGACTATGGTAGGATTAGATAGTGAGCTCCTGTGAGAACAGTCATTGACCTGACTATGTACTGCAGATGTCAGTGCTATATAAATACATAATAATGATATGGTAGGACATTAGACCATGACTGTGGTAGGGATTAGATTGTGAGCTCCTCTGAGGACAGTCAGTGATATGGCTATGTACCCTGTAAGGTGCTGTAGAAGATGTCAGTGCTATATAAATATAATATGGTAGGACATTAGACTATGATTATGGTAGGATTAGAGTGTGAGCTCCTCTGAGGACAGTCAGTGACATGTAGAGATGAGCGTAATGACCTAATTACGATTTTGCGAAATTTCGCGTAATTAGTGTAATTACGATTATGGCCGTAAGTACATAATCGTAATGAAGAAGGATTTCGCGAAATTTCGCGTAAGCGTAATTTTCGCGTAATTTTCGCATTACAGTCGTATCATGCCGTAATTTCGCATTAAACGCTACCGTAATTTCGCGTTAAACCGTAACGCTCCGTATAATATAAAAAAGCCGCCAACTTTAAGGGTTAATAGCAAAGCCCCCTTAAATGCTAAGAGCCTCAAATTTGGAGAATATATTAAGGAGATCAGGAGGAATAAGAGGAAACATTTTTTTTTCAAAAAGACCTTATAGTTTTTGAGAAAATCGATGTTAAAGTTTCAAAGGAAAAATGTAAACATTTAAAAACCCGCCGACTTTAACGGTTAATATCAAAGCCTGCTTAAAGTTTAGGAACACCAAATTCCCAGGGTATATTAAGGGGATCAGTGGGAATAAGAGGAAATTTTTTTTTTTCAAAAAGACCTTATAGTTTTTGAGAAAATCGATTTTTAAGTTTCAAGGGCGAAAATGTCTTTTAAATGTGGAAAATGTCAGTTTTTTTTGCACAGGTAACAATAGTGTATTATTTTCATTGATTCCCCCAAGTGGGAAGAGTTTTACTTACTTCGTTCTGAGTGTGGGAAATATAAAAAAAACGACGTGGGGTCCCCCCTCCCAGACCTCTTTAACCCCTTGTTCCCCATGCAGGCTGGGATAGCCAGAATGCGGAGCACCGGCCGCGTGGGGCTCCGCACCCTGACTATACCAGCCCGCATGGTCCATGGATTGGGGGGTCTCGGAAGGGGAGGGGCAGCCAAGCTTTCCCCTCCCCCTCCGAGCCCTTGTCCAATCCAAGGACAAGGGGCTCTTCTCCACCTCCGATGGGCGGTGGAGGTGGAGGCCGCGATTTCCTGGGGGGGAGGTTCATGGTGGAATCTGGGAGTCCCCTTTAAAAAGGGGTCCCCCAGATGCCCACCCCCCCTCCCAGGAGAAATGAGTATAGAGGTACTTGTACCCCATACCCATTTCCTTTAAGAGTTAAAGTAAATAAACACACAGACACTTAGAAAAATTATTTTAATTGAACAAAAAACATAACCACGAAAAAAGTCCTTTAATATTCTTAATTAACCATTAATACTTACCTGTCCCTTTAAATAAATGATCCCTCGCAATATCCTCGGAAATGTTCTATCAGTTACAATGTAACAAAGTTATTACAATGTAACAACTTTGTTACATTGTAACTACGCCGCAACCGACGTCACTCACCACCGCCACCGCCGCCGCGTCTGTGCTGCAGGACCCGACAGAGCTCTGAGCTATAGCTCAGAGCTCTGAGAAGCATCTTTGTATTTGGGCTCCAAGGAGCCCCATTGGTCCTTAGCAGACCAATGGGGTTCCTTCAAATCAGAAGGAACCCCATTGGTCTGCTAAGGACCAATGGGGCTCCTTGGAGCCCAAATACAAAGATGCTTTCGAGAGCTCTGAGCTATAGCTCAGAGCTCTGTCGGGTCCTGCAGCACAGACGCGGAGGCGGCGGCGGCGGTGAGTGACGTCGGGTGCGGGGTAGTTACAATGTAACAAAGTTGTTACATTGTAATAACTTTGTTACATTGTAACTGATAGAACATTTCCGAGGATATTGCGTGGGATCATTTATTTAAAGGGACAGGTAAGTATTAATGGTTAATTAAGAATATTAAAGGACTTTTTTCGTGGTTATGTTTTTTGTTCAATTAAAATACTTTTTCTATGTGTTTGTGTGTTTATTTACTTTTAACTCTTAAAGGAAATGGGTAAGGGGTACAAGTACCTCTATACTCATTTCTCCTGGGAGGGGGGGTGGGCATCTGGGGGACCCCTTTTTAAAGGGGACTCCCAGATTCCACCATGAACCCCCCACCCAGGAAATCGCGGCCTCCACCTCCACCGCCCATCGGAGGTGGAGAAGAGCCCCTTGTCCTTGGATTGGACAAGGGCTCAGAGGGGGAGGGGAAAGCTTGGCTGCCCCTCCCCTTCCGAGACCCCCCAATCCATGGACCATGCGGGCTGGTATAGTCAGGGTGCGGAGCCCCACGCGGCCGGTGCTCCGCATTCTGGCTATCCCAGCCTGCATGGGGGACAAGGGGTTAAAGAGGTCTGGGAGGGGGGACCCCACGTCATTTTTTTTTATATTTCCCACACTCAGAACGAAGTAAGTAAAACTCTTCCCACTTGGGGGAATCTATGAAAATAATACACTATTGTTACCTGTGCAAAAAAACCTGACATTTTCCGCATTTAAAAGACATTTTTGCCCTTGAAACTTAAAAATCGATTTTCTCAAAAACTATATAGTCTTTTTGAAAAAAAATTTTTTCCTCTTATTCCCACTGATCCCCTTAATATACCCTAGGAATTTGGTGTTCCTAAACTTTAAGCAGGCTTTGCTATTAACCGTTAAAGTCGGCGGGTTTTTAAATGTATACATTTTTACTTTGAAACTTTAACATCAATTTTCTCAAAAACTATAAGGTCTTTTTGAAAAAAAATTTTTTCCTCTTATTCCTCCTGATCTCCTTAATATATTCTCCAAATTTGAGGCTCTTAGCATTTAAGGGGGCTTTGCTATTAACCCTTAAAGTCGGCGGCTTTTTTATATTATACGGAGCGTTACGGTTGAACGCGAAATTACGGTAGCGTTTAATGCGAAATTACGGCATGAACGAAACGCGAAATTTCGCGTTGAAAATTACGCTTACGGTATTTTCAATTACGATTTTAATGGCAATTTCGCTACGCTAATTTCGCATCGTAATCGCAAATTTCGCATGCGTAATTATAGTAATGCGAAATTACGAAAATTTCAGCTCAACTCTAGTGACATGACTATGTACTCTGTAATGTGCCGCAGAAGATGACAGTGCTATATAAATACATAATAATATGGTAGGACATTAGACTATGATTATGGTAGGATTAGAGTGTGAGCTCCTCTGAGGACAGTCAGTGACATGACTATGTACTCTGTAATGTGCCGCAGAAGATGACAGTGCTATATAAATACATAATAATATGGTAGGACATTACACTAGGACTATGGCAGGATTAGATTGTGAGCTCCTCTGAGGACAGTCAGTGACATGACTATGTACTCTGTAAAGTGCTGCAGGAGATGTCAGTGCTATATAAATCTATATATATAAAATCGGATGCATGTGTGTGTGTCTCCCCCTTCCCCCCCCCCCCCCCCCCCCAAGCCTTAAACACACGCTCGATGAAACTTGTCCATTACCGCTTCTGTTGAGTATCCAGCATGTGAACGCCCTCAACTGCTCTACCAGCGATGCGTCCTGATGAATCACTTCAATCTTCAAGAGCCTAGAGCACTGTTCTGCCCACTTACCCTGGCTGCTGTGTGATGGTATGCTTGCGCTGCTCAGCCCCCTGCATAGAGAAGAACATTGCTTGTTTGCAAGCGAGTGACAAGTCTGCACAGACCGGCACTGCAATGTCACCTGAGGGTTTGGATCTCGAGCCCTGTCGGGTGACATAGATTGAGCGTGTGTGTGTGTGTACGGTGTGTTACACCACATACACATGTGCGCGCGGGCTCTCTCTCTCTCTCTGTCTCTCTCTTTCCCTATCTTTCTCTCTCTCTCTCTCTCTCTCTCTCCTCCCCCCCCTCTCTCCCTCTCTCTCCCTCCCATCAAATGTTTTCCACTGGACTCATGACCCACACACCAGATCAGTGGTGTAGCTGTGATTCTGACTTTTTAATCATGTCTGAACTCTTACTGCTAGGCTTCTGAAATAGTGATGCAAGCACATAACTACAAATCTTGATGATCCACCCAGCCTGGAGGCTTATCTTACAAGGGTCATAAAACAAGTGTGGTCATCATAATATTCACACCCATAACAAGTGTAGCAACAAAAAAACGGGATTTCCTTATGGGCAAGCGGCGCCGGTGGCGATCGGAGGGGATGGGCGGACGCCGCGGGGAGGGTGAAAGCATGTAGCTAGCGCTAGGCTAGCTACATGCTACAAAAAAAAAAAGGTGAAAAAAACCCGCCCGCGGCTGCGCAGCCGCGGGAATTATACCGCCAGGGGGGTTAATAGAAAAGTACTTGCATATTTACCTAAGAAAAGGTAATAAATAAAGGTAGCACACAGTGTTACTATTAACATATAAAATGCAGAAAGCTTTTCTTATTTAAAGCGGAATATAACCCAGCATTTCAACTTTGCTCTAAAACATTATTTACAGCATATTATATGCAACCAGCATTTTTTGTTACTAGACCAGCATTGGAAGGGTTACACACAGAGCTTTAAAGTTCCCTGGAGAGAAATGCAGACGCATCCGAAGTTTAGATTTACATTTAAGTAAACACAATGTAACAAGTGGTGAATGTTACACACTCTCTGACTGTGCAGGAGCTCCCGGACACAGAGAGAGAGTGGGTAACATTCCTCACTTGTTACATTGTGTTTACTTAAATGTATCTATCTAAACTTCGGCTGCAGAAGCATTTCTCTCCACGGAACTTTAAAGCTCTGTGTGTAACCCTTCCAATGCTGGTCTAGTGAAAAAAAAATGCTGGTTGCATATAATATGCTGTAAATGATGTTTTAGAGCAAAGTTGAAATGCTGGGTTATATTCCGCTTTAAGAATTCCCGACTAGTGCAGCACTCTAGAGTGAACCCAAGGTGATCCTTGGGTAAAAAATAAAAAAACCAAATACTTACCTAAGGAAAGGGAAACCTATGGGTCTTATAGAGGCTTCCCCACACTATCCTCCCTGCTGCCTGCCCTCCTGCACATCATCCTCGAGCAGCTCCGGCTTACCACGCAGGCGCGGCCATGCTAGCATAGTATGGCTGCGCTCATGCTTGAAGAGCGCAGTTGTGAGTTTGGAATCCAACAATCTCTTGTCAGATTCCTTCAGGGCAGGCATGTCCAAAGTCTGGCCCAGGGGCCATATGCCGCCCACTGAGCCATTACTGGTGTCCCCTAAATCTTTCTAGAGTTGTTAATTCCATGTGACCCACAGGCCGTAGCTGTGGTCCTGTATGCAGCAGCAGTAACGGCCACTGATTAACAGCTGCCACTGTGCCAGTAGCAGTAACAGCCACTGATTAGCAGCTGCCACTGTGCCAGCAGACATAACAGCCACTGATTAGCAGCTGCCACTGTGCCAGCAGCAGTAACAGCCACTTACGCAGCTGCCACTGTGCCAGCAGCAGTAACAGCCACTGATTAGCAGCTGCCAATGTGCCAGCAGCAATAACAGCTGTTACATGCCCCCTGGTGGCCAGACCGCACAATGCCTTACAATCGGTTCCAGCACACAGACCATGCAATCTGTGGTCGCAGATTGCGCAGAAACCACTGGAATTTTGGCGGCAGACAGGCTAGAAGGGAGCTTGTGAGTTACAGTAACACAAATTACACACAATTCTTAGGACATCAAACTTGATTAGGGTAACATGTTCTGGCATGAGGCAGCTGCATACCTCGGTGACTGGGTACGTCAGTGGCCCCAATTTAATATTAAAATATTCACCAGATCCGGACTTGCAAAATGATATAACTTTCATACCTCTCATGTAAACGGTATTCCTTAAAAGGCTAAAATCATATACTACATTTATGTTTAATGCTGATGGGATGGCTCCGTCGTAACTGGAGCCCTGCTGTGTGGAAAGCTCCCTTTTGCTAGAATCACCAAATGGTATACTTCCAAAGGGCATGTTCACACTTGGGTGTCACTGGCCCATGAAGTAACTTCTTTTGATCAAGTTAATTACACAAACAGGTCTTATCAGTGAGCATACATGGCTCTCATGAAAAGAACTCTGCTAACAGCTATGAAGAAAATAAAGACCCCCAGGCTTGACTGCAAGGACCTACACATCCAATTATGATCTGGCACGTCCATGACAATCGGTGCAGAAACTGATTGCGATGGCGTTTTCTTTTCTCGTGGCTCTGCCGTGACAACAGCCACTGATTAGCAGCTGCCACTATGCCAGCAGCAGTAACAGCCACTGATTAGCAGCTGTCACTCTGCCAGGAGCAGTAACAGCCACTGATTAGCAGCTGCCACTGTGCTAGCTGCGCACGGTATATGGGTTATTTCAAATGGAAGTGTTTTGACAGGTACTCTCCTCAGTGATATATTGCATAACTGTCCATATTAGTACTTTTATTCTTTGGTGTGCATGAAAAAAAGGGCCTGTCTGGATAACAAAATGGCGCCGGTGGATAACGAAATCTTATAACAATTAACATCGTTGTCAAACTTGGTTAATGATAAATACCATCGTAAAAACAGACGAGAAATGATAACAAAAAGATATTAACATTAAAAATCGTTACGTAATTCAACAATACAGCTCAACACAATTCTACACTAACACAGAACCATCCTCTGGTGGTGCCTAACCCTAACCACCCCCCGGCGGTGCCTTACCCTAACCCCCTCCCCCAGTGGTGCCTAACCCTAAGCACCCCCCTGGTGGTGCCTAACCATAACACCCCTCCACCCCGCTGTTGCCTAAAGCTAACTGCCACCCTGGTGGTGCCTAACCCTAACCACTCCCTCCGTAGAAACACCCTTTTACACATAGAAACGATATCTTTGATAAGGTAAAATCTATACATACAAACAAAATAACATGACAAAAACTATAACGTTGCAAGCTTCTAAAATAACATACTTCAAAAACGTTACTGTTGTATGTTGTTAGCGATAGTTATCGTGCGCCCTATTTTCTGTTTTTTTCGCCACATTAACTATAATTGCAATAGTCTATGGTGGCGCCTTTTCGTCCACCCTCAGCCGGCGCCCTTTTTTATCACATTGAATACGGTGCAGCGGGTTTCCGGCGCGGTAACCTACTGCATGCAGTGCGTTACTGGCCAACTTGCACTGATACCCCATATTTTCAATGAAAGGTATGCCTCACTCATTTTGTTGCACCAAAAAAGGTTCTATGCTAGCATTGCATAACTGTCACCACTATCCTTTTATGGGTGAGTGGTTGTTATCTGTACTACAAGTATTGTCAGGATTGCTTCTGTGAAATTTTTTTGTAATTTGTCTTGTCCATTGCTAGTACCACATGAAATGCTTATAGCTAATAACTGAATTCTATTAAATATGAACTATAAGTGACCTTAGCCCGTTTAATAACGGGCTCTAGGTCTGTCACTGCCGCGTACGTACAAAAAGGGCACCTGGACAAAAAGGGCGCGGGGTGTAAATATTGTTTATAGAAATATTTACAAATAACGATTTACAAATTTATAAATCATTAAATAATGTGTGTGAAATCGGCATTTGTTAAATTGTTAATCTTCCCTCTTTAAAAAGTGAAACTTATAATTAAGTTTGTTAAAAAATCATTAATATAAGTTTAATCGTTATAATTGTATCTTATTGTGAATAATCTTCATTTATCGTTTCTTCTTATAATAAAATCTGAAAATATTGTTTATAATGATGATATATATAAGTAGGTTCCTAAAAAGTGTTGTAAAAAAATGTTAATAAAACTATACCAAGCCCTACTCTCACACAGAACCCTCCCTGTACCTATCCCTAACCCTAACCACCCCCCTGGTGGTGCCTAACCCTAACCACTCCCCTGGTGGTGCCTAACCCTAAGACCCCCCTGGTTGTGCCTAACCCCAGGGCCGGTTTAAGCAACAATGGGGCCCCAGGGCAAAATAAACCTGGGGGGCCCCCCCAACATATACCCCGGAACAAAAATCGGCATTAGGGGACCTTTTTTGCAGCTGGTATAACAGGGTGTGAAGTCCCAATCGGTCGGAGCTCCACATTCTGGCTATCCCAGCCTGCATGGGGGACAAGGGGTTCAAAAGTTTCAGGAGGGGGGACCCCACATCATTAAAAAAAAAAAAAAATTCCCACACTCTAAACATAACATTTTTTTGGGGAAAATAGGAAAAAATGCCAGGGATCTTCATACATCCATATTGCGGCTGTATAGCGATCCCTGGCCAAAGCGCTGCGACTGCGAATAGACCCCCTGGAAACCCCGTCAGGAAATCTATTGCGCTTTCGTTTGATGCATGTAAAATTACACTACCGTTAGGTTTGCTACTAAAAGTGACATTTACCGCATTTAAAAGTATACTTTTTTCCTTAGAAACTTGAAAATCGATTTTCTCAAAAACTATAAGGTCTTTTTGAAAAATTGTGTTTTCCTCTTATTCCTAATGATCTCCTTAACATATCCTGCAAATTTAGGGCTTTTAGCTTTTAAGGTAGATTTTCTATTAACCATTAAAGTCGGCAGGTTTTTAAATGTGTTTTTTTTCCTTTGAAACTTAAAAATCGATTTTCTCAAAAACTATAAGGCCGATTTGAAATTTTTTTTTTCCTCTTGTAGCCACTGGGGGCCCCTACAAGCTCTGTGGCCCTGGGGCAGCTGCCTCCTTTGCCTTAATGGTAGCGCCGGCCCTGCCTAACCCTAACCACCCCCTGGTGGTGTATATTGTACTGTAACTATACCTAACTCTACTCTCACACAGAACCCTCCCTGTACCTATCCCTAACCCCTAGACCCCCCCTGGTGGTGCCTAAACCTAAGACCCCCCTGGTGGTGCCTAAACCTAAGACCCCCCCCCTGGTGGTGCCTAAACCTAAGACCCCCCCTGGTGGTGCCTAAACCTAAGACCCCCCCCTGGTGGTGCCTAAACCTAAGACCCCCCCCTGGTGGTGCCTAAACCTAAGACCCCCCCTGGTGGTGCCTAAACCTAAGACCCCCCCTGGTGGTGCCTAAACCTAAGACCCCCCCTGGTGGTGCCTAAACCTAAGACCCCCCCTGGTGGTGCCTAAACCTAAGACCCCCCCCTGGTGGTGCCTAAACCTAAGACCCCCCCCCTGGTGGTGCCTAAACCTAAGACCCCCCCCCCTGGTGGTGCCTAAACCTAAGACCCCCCCCCCCCCCTGGTGGTGCCTAAACCTAAGACCTCCTGGTGGTGCCTAAACCTAAGACCTCCTGGTGGTGCCTAAACCTAAGACCCCCCTGGTGGTGCCTAAACCTAAGACTCCCCTGGTGGTGCCTAACCCTAACCACCCCCTGGTGGTGCCTAACCCTAACAACCCCCTGGTGGTGCCTAACCCTAACCACCCCCTGGTGGTGCCTAACCCTAACCACCCCCTGGTGGTGCCTAACCCTAACCACCCCCTGGTGGTGCCTAACCCTAACCACCCCCTGGTGGTGCCTAACCCTAACCACCCCCTGGTGGTGCCTAACCCTAACCACCCCCCCTGGTGGTGCCTAAACCTAACCACCCCCCTGGTGGTGCCTAAACCTAAGACCCCCCCTTAGTGTTCGCTTTATTATGTGGATAGTAATGTTTTACAAATAGTGACTGTAAAAATATATTGCAATTTACGTTACGTACTGATTGCTTTATTTTGTGAATAATAATGTTTTACAAACAGTAAGGGATAAAATGTTAAATAATGTTTTAGTTATAAATAGGATAAATATGTTTAGTATTTTTATAAACTTTATTTGTCACGGGTGCATTTTGTAAACGTAAATCATCACAAGCACAGTTATAACACATTAAAAAGCTCCGGGCGCCGTTTATAAAACGTTATTTATTTCCGGCGCCCCTTTTTTCCTGCTCGGCGCCCATTAAACGTTATTTACTATGGGAGTGAATGGCTGCGCCCTTTTTGTCCACTAGCTGTCTGCGCTCTTTTTCCCGTTCCCCACTGCCACCACCTGTCAGCGAGCGTGCGCACTCCCCCGCTGCCGAGCACACGCCCACTTGCCGCACACACCCGCCCGGCCGGCCCCCTGGCTGTCCTGCTCCTGTCCTAACAACGACTGTATCTGTGGCCCATACGCAGTAACGTGAACACAGAGACACACACGGACATGGGACACAGGGACACTTAGGTTTTATTAGGTAGGATATGTGCACTTCAAAACTTTTTTTTTTTTGTGATTTTTTTTTTCTTTATCACTCTTGATCTGTGTGTGTGTGTGTGTGTGTGTGTGTGTGTGTGTGTGTGTGTGTGTGTGTATATGTACTGTATGTATGTGTATATATAATATAATATAATATAGTATTTGTTTTAGCTATGGTATTATATAAATGCCTCACCTTGATGTCCTTTTTCATACAGATAATATGGTTTATATCATGCTTTCAACACGGCTTTATTAGATGTTCTTTGTTCTTGTTACATATGATATGTCCCCGGGGCTACGTGTGTTATATGACTCAGATTAGTAGCAATATTTAGTGGTTGTTTGCTACGTGACTTATTATTAAGATTGATTGCTACTGCTAGCTTTATTATTCCTGACTAAAAAACCTCATTTTGTGGAGACTCTCAATGCTAAAGCATTGTTTATTTAGGGACCAGGTCCAGTTTACAAAATGTTCTAATTCACAGTGCAAAAGATACTTGCTGTATTCGCACAGACCTAATGGCTATTAAACCATAAAGACAATCAAAAGCAAAAATGCTGTCCATCTAACACATAAAGGCATAATGCTAGGTATACACCATACAATCTTCTGGCAGATTTACCTGCCAGATCGATTTTTTTAGACCAGGTTTAGGAGAAAGCTGAAGCACTGGCACTGCAGTGTTGTGGTGGGGATGGCGAGAGGGATGACTGTGCACTGGTATCCGGTATGGATTATTAAGTGTGTATAGCATGCTCAGGCTGTAGAGACATCTATTATCCAAAGGAGAGAGAGAAGAATGCCGGCACTGCTATCAACTGGCTTTAATGAACTTGTGTATACATATAAAACTGTTGCATACAATGTATTATGGAATTCACATACCGGATGCATATATCGCTATGCATATAACCCTGTGGGCACACTCTGCCACAGTATCATATGTTTGTGATTTTGTGTGGTGCGGCGGAGGCACCACAAACACACAACTTAGCTGTAAAACAGTCCTGAAGGAGTCCATGTACTTATTCTTAGAATAACCTTTCCCTCAGTTTGTCCTATTTCTTTCAGGTTAAACATCCCGAAATGACACTTACTGTGTAATCTCACCTTCCTGGCTACTGCTGCATAATCTACAGTCTCTCTCAGATAGAGGTCTGACGTGCTTTCTACAAATTCTGAGAATCTACCTTCCATTCCTGAATGACATCTAACAGCTGCTGCAGATACTACAAGGTTATCCTTGTCTCTGCAGTTCTAGTGTCAGATGACAGTTTACACTAGAGAAAGCACCGCAAGATCACAGTGTCAGACAGTGATGACAATTTCAGAGACTCGTAGATATGACAGACTAAAACAGTGTGCATTCTCATTAAAAGAGCTGCAGATGGACAAACAAAACGTATCAATGTAAACTGTTAAGATTAATTTACCAAATGCCCACTTTGCAATGGAATTCTAGTTAAGGTACACTTTAAGCTACACCAAAGGCCCAAAGATTTGAAGTTTGGCACATAAAGTGCGTTCTCGTGTCATTTCCAGCTATCCTTTCCACCTTGCAAAGACAATGTTACATAGTTACATAGTTACATAGTTATTATGGTTGAAAAAAGACATACGTATATTGAGTTCAACCAGTACAAAGTACAACTCCAGCCTGCTCCCTCACATATCCCTGTTGATCCAGAGGAAGGCGAAAAAACCCTTACAAGGTATGGTCCAATTAGCCCCAAAAGGGAAAAATTCCTTCCCGACTCCAGATGGCAATCAGATAAAAATCCCAGGATCAGCATCATTAGGCATTACCTAGTAATTGTAGCCATGGATGTCTTTCAACGCAAGGAAAGCATCTAAGCCCCCTTTAAATGCAGGTATAGAGTTTGCCATAACGACTTCCTGTGGCAATGCATTCCACATCTTAATCACTCTTACTGTAAAGAACCCTTTCCTAAATAAATGGCTAAAACGTTTTTCCTCCATGCACAGATCATGTCCTCTAGTCCTTTGAGAAGGCCTAGGGACAAAAAGCTCATCCACCAAGCTATTATATTGCCCTCTGATGTATTTATACATGTTAATTAGATCTCTTGTAAGGCGTCTTTTCTCTAGACTAAATAAACCCAGTTTATCTAACCTTTCTTGGTAAGCGAGACCTTCCATCCCACTTATCAATTTTGTTGCTCGTCTCTGCACCTGCTCTAAAACTGCAATATCTTTTTTGTAATGTGGTGCCCAGAACTGAATTCCATATTCCAGATGTGTCCTTACTTGAGAGTTAAACAGGGGCAATATTATGCTAGCATCTCGAGTTTTTATTTCCCTTTTAATGCATCCCAAAATTTTGTTAGCTTTAGCTGCAGCGGCTTGGCATTTAGTACGATTATTTAACTTGTCGATGAGTAAGTCCTTCTCCAAGTTTGATGTCCCCAACTGTATCCCATTTATTTTGTATGGTGCTAGACCATTGGTACGACCAAAATGCATGACTTTACATTTTTCAACATTGAATTTCATCTGCCATGTATGTGCCCATATAGCCATCCTATCCAGATCCTGTTGCAATATGACACTATCTTCCTGATTCTGCACAATTTTGTATCATCTGCAAAAATAGCAACATTGCTCACTACTGCATCTACTAGGTCATTAATAAATAAATTGAAGAGCACTGGACCCAGTACAGACCCCTGTGGGACCCCACTGCTAACAGTCTCCCATTTTGAATACGATCCATTGACCACAACTCTTTGTTTTCTGTCCATTAGCCAGTTCCCTATCCATGCACACAGACTCTTCCCCAGTCCTTGCATCCTCATCTTTTGCACCAGACTTTTGTGGGGAACAGTGTCGAAGGCCGTTGCAAAGTCCAAGTATATCACATCTACAGCATTCCCAACATCCATATTAGCATTCACTACCTCATAAAAGCTGAGCATGTTAGTCAAACAGGACCTGTCTTTAGTAAACCCATGTTGATGCTGAGAAATAAGATTATTTTCTACTATGAAGTCATGTATAGTATCTCTTAGTAACCCCTCAAATAGTTTGCATACAACTGATGTTAAGCTTACAGGTCTATAATTTCCTGGATCTGATTTTTTGCCCTTCTTAAATAATGGGAAAACGTGGGCTGTACGCCAATCCACTGGGACTCTGCCAGTTGAAAGAGAGTCACAAAAGATAAGATAAAGGGGTTTATCTATAACTGAACTTAATTCCCTTAGGACGTCCCATTCATTTTTAACCAGGTTTTAATATTTCTGTGAACAAATGCTGCACTTCCTTTTCACAAGTCTGTCAACAGGGTAATGTAATTAAAAGAAAGTACATTATTAATGTAAAAGCAAATAAAACAGGGAAATTTAGGTCCTGGACAAATTCTTTAAATGTTTATTTGATCAGAAACACCCATTTGGACGCGTACGTTAAAAAGGGGCGCGGGGAAAAAAGGGCGCGGAGTTTTAAACGATAAGCATGGATAACGTTTAAAAATGTATTGTACTGTATTTCGTTTAAAATTAATGTTTTATAAAGTTAAAAATCATTAAATAATGTGCATTAAATCGGCAATTGTAAAAACGTTAATCTTTCGTTTAAATAGTGAAACGTATAATAACGTTTAAAAAAAAAATTACTAAGTAACCCTCCCTGTACCTACCCCTAACCCCTAGACCCTAGTGTTGATGCCTAAACCTAAGACCCCCCCTGTTGGTGCCTAAGTAACCCTCCCTGTACCTACCCCTAACCCCTAGACCCCCCTGTTAGTGCCTAAACCTAAGACCCCCCTGTTGGTGCCTAAACCTAAGACCCCCCTGTTGGTGCCTAAACCTAAGACCCCCCTGTTGGTGCCTAAACCTAAGACCCCCTGTTGGTGCCTAAACCTAAGACCCCCCTGTTGGTGCCTAAACCTAAGACCCCCCTGTTGGTGCCTAAACCTAAGACCCCCCTGTTGGTGCCTAAACCTAAGACCCCCCTGTTGGTGCCTAAACCTAAGACCCCCCTGTTGGTGCCTAAACCTAAGACCCCCCTGTTGGTGCCTAAACCTAAGACCCCCCCTGTTGGTGCCTAAACCTAAGACCCCCCTGTGATAAGCATTAATAACGTTTCAAAAACATAGTGTGCGGTTTTTTCGTTTAAAAATAATGTAAAAAAAAAAAAAAATTGTACTGTTTTTCGTTTAAAAATAATATTTGAAAAAAATATTGTATTGTTTTTCGTTTAAAAATATTAAAAAATGTATAAATCATTAAATAATGTGTAATCATGAGAAGCAGTAATAAAACATTAAGTCTCCGGGCGCCGCTTTTAAAACGTTATTTTTCTCCGGCGCCCTTTTTTCCTATCGGGCGCCCATTAAACGATATTTATTATGGGAGTGAATGGCGGCGCCCGATTTGTCCACTAGCCTCCTGCGCCCTTTTTTACTGTTACCCATTTGGACATGCTTGTGCTGGGACTGACTATAGTTCTCCCCTGAGCTGTGGCATCATTTTATGGTGCAGAATAGGGATGAAATGGCTTTTTGCACAAAAACAGTATTTTCACTTTCGCTATGGTCTCTGGGTCTGGAGATGTTTCGGCTACCTGGCATGGGATTGTATCATCTATTGCAGGGATGTCCAAACTTTTAATGCCAAGAGGCATATTGCCATTCTTGATCGCTAGGGGGCCAATTCCAGAACGGTTCATTTTTTCCATAAACGCAAACTCGGGCTGCAGCATTTTTTAGATTTCTGAGGCGTTTCTGCCTCAATGTTAAAGTATAGGAAAGTGGAAACCAACTCTGAAAAACGCTAGATCAGAGCGGTTTTCCAGGCGTTTTTGTTACAGAAGCTGTTCAGTAACAGCTTTACTGTAACAATACTTGTAATCTGCTACACAAAACCGCTCCAAAAAACGCTAGGCATGTTTAGAAAATGTTTCTAAACATGCTATAATCGCTCTGAAATCTGCTGCAAAAACCTCTAGCGTTTAGCGGATCTGCTAGAGGTTTTTGGTGTGCACTGGGCCTGTGTCTGTGACTTTTGTCAAATAAAACATTTCCATGAGGAATAGCCCATATACCGTGTGCAGTTAGCACAGCGGCAGCTGCTAATTAGTGGCTGTTACTGCTGCTGCCCCTGCATGTGGCACTGCAGGTACAGCCTATGGGCCCTAAAATTAACTGTACAGAGGTTTGGGTGCTGCATTTGGCCCCCAGGCTGAACTTTGGACCTGCCTGATCTTTTCATTATGTTTTGGTGTTTGCCCCACTCATCCATAATCACATAACCACACCCACCGATAATTGCTAAACCTAAACCCTCCCTCTCCCGAGGGGAATAAAATTAAAAAATGTTACCTAATGACCTACAAAGAAGGAAGCCTCTGGATCCTCCAGAAGTTTCCCACATACTCCTGGAGACCACTCCTGCTGCCCCGATCTTCTTTTTAGATCCTGACTTTGCTCCCCTTTATGCATGAGCATAGCAGTAGTATTAAAGTATACAGTAGTACTGTATCTTAATTCAGTCAATAATTGGGAGTCATGTTTTTCTTTTCAGTGCTTCAGCAAGGGAGCATAGACAATGTTTAAAGTAGATCAAAATGCACAGTGCTCAATATGCAGGAATAATCATGCAACAGCTTGCACAGGTAGCATAGGTCTCACCAGTTAATACAGATAAAAGTACTGATGGTGTGCTCCTCTGTCCACATGTCTGTGTAGCTTGGGTGATACTGTAGCGTTGCAGCCATGCACAAGCAAGTTACAGATTATAGGCAATTCCCTCAGTAATCAGGCAGCAGCTTACACAGGAAGCATAGGTCTCACTGGCTGGTGCTTTTGAGGTAATCCACACAGGCCCAGAGTAGTGTGCAGATAGCAAGCAGGCTACAAGATGCTGCCAGCCGGGCCACTGAACACGGCTCATGAGTCTCTGACTTACATATGATACATGCTCCCGCCTACTTTCCACTATAGCCAGATACAGAATAACGTAGAGCAGGGGTCCCCAAACACCGGTCCAATACTGGGCCGCGGGAAGCATTGTGCCAGACCACGGCTCATCCCTTCCCTCTCCACACTGTAGCATGCAGCCACGGATCTAAATGTGGCCACACAAGATATAATAAAATGATCTCCCGAAAAAAGTGAAAGCTTTTTTGTCATTCGATTGAAAAATCCGATCGGATTTCCTGTTTTTTTTCCCCGATTTTTATCTATCCGGAATGCCAGATATTTTTCTTCAATTTCTCTAAAGATTGGTGTGTGTTAGATTGTCAATTTATTAATATACACACCCAAGCAATTTTCTCAGTTTGCAATCATTTTTATCATAATTGGGGAAAAATTGAACATAGGTGTGTGGTACATTGGTCATATTTTTTGAAATGTTACAATCAGTCAAAAAAATTTGATTGCAATTCTTAAATTGAACAGATATTAAAAAAAAAAATGTATGGTGTGTAGCCACCTTAATGTAGATTTGCTTTCAGCAGCGCGAGCCGATAACCTCCAGTCCCGCCCCCTCCATTGTGGTTTGCACACTATTTGCATGGCATTCCAAGCACCGACCCCGTCAGTGTACTGAATGGCTCTTTCTGCTCCCGTGGCCGCGGTTACACTGAGACGGATTCGCTGAAATTACCCCGCCCCCTCCCTGGAGCCTTTGCGGCAGACTTGCTGAGGCAACGTGCAGAGTGACTTGGCGGGCTGTGTATGTCTGAAGCAAGAAGACGGGCATCTGGGAATCTGTGGGGAGGAGTCAGCCACTTGACTAACCTGTGGGGGAGCAGAGGTCATCCACGCTGGAGGAGGAGGAGGAGGTTGAATGTGTGGGCAGAGGGGGCTCTGTATTTTTTGCTTAAAGGTATGCAGGGAGAGGGGATATATGCTTTATACATTGATTGAGATAGCAAGCTTGTGTTAGGAATAAGTCCCGTAAAAATGAATTTAACTTGCCTGGGGCTTCTTGCAGCCCCCTGGAGTCCCTCTGTGCCCATGGAAATATCCCTATACTGGGGTAGCTATACTCTGGTAATTATACTCCCTATATTGGGGCAACTATACTAGGGTACTATACTATCTATACTGGGACAACTTATACTTCCTATACAGATCGCAAATTGTTTTGCCCCTGCACCCGACCCCCCCCCCCCCCCACCGGGAATAAGCTGCGCACGACAGGTAGCCCACCCCACCTCCGGTCCCCAGAGAAAAGTATGGTCTGGATAGCGGTCCCAGGGCCGAAAAAGGTTGGGGACCCCTGACTTAGAGACAAAAAAAACAAATTTACTTTAACAGAAGTTCTATTTCATCAGGGTTTACTAAACCAGGCGTCACTCCCATATAATTATGATGGTGCTTGGCTGGGACCTGGACATTTAGTTTACTATACCCAAAGTTTTAATATTATCAGAGATTACTATAACAAGATTATACTGTATTGTTAGTGGAATTGAATTTGATGTAATATATAATAGTACCAAATTATATAATTCAGAGAAAAACATCTCCCACGTGGCTGCAATCTGCCTTTGAGAATTCACTAGTCATCCTTTCTATTCCCGTGTTTGTATGTATAGGTGCTTTATGAAAGTGTTTCTCTACTTCCTGCTTTGTCAGAAAAGAGAAGCAATTACTCTGACAAAACACAGCTATTCGGTTGTCCCTCAAAGATCACTTCTTGATTTGCGAGTCAGTCTTTCTCTCTAGTTATCTCTATAAATCTACCTAGACCAGGGCCAGGCTGAGGCAGAGGCGAGAGAGGCTACAGCCTCAGGGTGCAGTGTAGGAGGAGGAGCACAACTCACTCAGCTATCATTCCCCTATTGTGTTTGAAGCAGAGATAAATAAGAAAATGGGATACTTGGCAGTGACTGCAAGCTAGATAAGTAAAAATTAAGGTGTTGGGGCTCTGGGGTGCCTCTTAGTCTAATAGCAATCACTGTGTGACGGCTGGGTGGGAGGGATGGGGGGAGCGCACTTTGTTGTCTCAGCCTTGGGTGCTGGAGGACCTTTTCCCAGCTCTGACGTAGACACACTACATAATAATAACCAGGCCTGGATTTACATCACAGGAACCTATAGGCACACATGTCCTGGCATATTACACTTCAGCCTCCATAGATCTCCAAACCCCTGCTGAACTGCACCACAAGTGTGCTGGTTAGCCCAGCTGTTACCTCTCTCCTACTTCCCCTGCCTGGTGTAGGTAGCTACAGGTGCCTCTTAGTATAAGGTAGCCAGATGTACCCTCAGTATTAAGTAGCTAGATGTGCCCATGACTGAAGGGAGATCTCATCAGTTGAATGCCAAAAGCTGGATGTGTAACCTCTCATTTTCACTCTGCTCGGGACTCTGCATGGGGAAGGAGAGAGAGAGGCACTTGGGGAGGGGAGTGAGATGCCTTTCCATTATTATGCGCCTGTAGGCATGTGCCTACAGTGCCTTTTTGTTTATCGGGCCCTGATAATAACCGATAATGATTGTCTCTGCCCAGAATCTAGCATGTGCAAAGTGGCCCCTGTTCTCCTCTTGCACATTGGGGCGCAATCTGGAACAGCTCCGCAGAGTGCCTGCTACGGGAACGCGTCTACTTACTATATATATATATATATATATATATATATATATATATATATATATATATATATATATATATATATATATATATATATATATATATATATATATATATATATATATATATATATATATATATATATATATATATATATATATATATATATATATATATATATATATATATATATATATATATATATTTTTATATATATATATATATATATATATATATATATATATATATATATATATATATATATATATATATATATATATATATATATATATATATATATATATATATATTTATATATATATATATATATTTATATATATATTTATATATATATTTATATATATATATATATATATATTTATATATATATATATATATATATATTTATATATATATATATATATATATATATTTATATATATATATATATATATATATATATTTATATATATATATATATTTATATATATATATATATATATATATTTATCTATATTTATTTATCTATATTTATTTATCTATATTACTGACTTTCTCATTCATCTTTCTTCTCGCTCTTCCTCTCTGTCAAGCTCTTAATTGGCTACCAATTATCCGGAGGATCCAGTTCAAACTCTTAGTGATGGTTCACAACTGCTGCTATTATATCCTTATGGATACATTCTCACTGCAGTGTTTGCGATTTGAATCAAACGCATTGCATGCAGCACTTTGGGGGCGGTTGCGGTTGCATTGTGAGTCTCGTTTTATAGAACGTGAATCAAATTGCAGTGAAAATGCAAAACTTTGAGCTGCAAATTCGTGCTCTTAAAGGGGAACTTCAGCCTAAACAAACATACTGTCATTAAGTTACATTAGTTATGTTAATTAGAATAGATAGGTAATATAATCTCTTACCCACCCCGTTTTAAAAGAACAGGCAAATGTTTGTGATTCATGGGGGCTGCCATCTTTGTCATGGGGGCAGCCATCTTTTTGGTTGAAAGAAGGTGACAGGGAGCAGGAGACACAGTTCCAACTGTCCTGATCACTCTTCCCAGCTGCACGTGCTAGGCTTCAAATGTCAAATTCAAAATGTAAAAAAAAAAAAAAATTGCACCGAAACAGCAGAACGAGAACAACATCAGAAATTCCATCATGCTTTGCACAGCATTAGGGGGAAAATGCCCGGGCAGTTTTTTTTCTGTGCAGCTAAAAATGAGGCTTGTATAAGAGAAAAAAAGTTCTGATGCTGTGAAACAGTTAAAGAAACACCAAGCCTTTCCAGTGCTGCTGAGTCAATTTTTAGTCTGGAGGTTCACTTTAACCCTAACCTACAAAGCTCTCCACAATCTCCCTCCTTTGTGCATTTCCTCACTATATACCTACCCAATCGTAACTTCAGATCTGCAGATGACCTTCTATTGTCCTCCTCTACAATTACCTCCTCGCATTCCCGGATCTAAGATTTTGCACGTTCTTCACCTCTCCTCTGAAATGCCCTTCCACAACATATCCAGTCACTCTCCAACCCTTGATATCTTTAAAAGTCCCCCCCCCCCCCCCCAATAAAGCAAGCACTTTACCTTAGGCCATTTTCCCTTTGAACTAAGGCCATGTTGCACTCCAACTAGATATCCTAAAAACACACTGCCTCTAGGTATGATTATTGTATACTACCCCACCTCTTGCGTGTGTCCCCCCCCCCCCCCCATATTCCTTTAGATCGTAAGCTCGCAAGTGCAGGGCTCTCTCACCCTTTTGTGTCTTGGAGTTTGTTATACATTTTATTCATCATGTTACTTTTGTCACTGTAATTACCAGTTCTGTATTTTGTACCAATTGTGTATTTTGTATATTGGTGTACACCATTGTCTGTATTATTATGTACCCTATGTTTGTTTCTTACTTTTGTACAGAACCACTACTGGTACTTTATAAACCAATAATAATGTACAGTGAAAAACCTGTGACCACAAATCGATCAATATACTACTTTATTGCCTTTATTTTCACTAAGCATTTTTGTCATTTGTTTTGTATAAATCTTAAAACGTTGACTGGTAGTTCCTTTTCCTGAATTGACCCTTTTGCTTCCTGAGCTTCTAAATATCCTCCTCCTTTGACCTCAGACTGATCCTGATTATCTTGCATTGCCATTTGCCCCTGACCTGTGACTTTTTCTTGGGTTCTGAGTTGAGGTTTTGTATTAGTTTGTATTGACGTGACACTTATGTGTCTGTCTGCAGCCTTCTGATAAGACTGCTTGGAGGGCTGTACATTTTGGTTAAGATGAAGTAGACTAGTATGTCTCTGCTGTTCTGCTATAAATTTAATATGTAAAAGAAACATTTAAAAAAAAAAAAAGCCATAAAAGTGCTTTTACTAGCGTCTATGTTCATCAGGATGGAGACAATCACTAAACATAAGGTCTATTCAGTGGCGTAGCAATAGGGGGTGCAGAGGTAGCGACTGCATCGGGGCCCTTGGGCCAGAGGGGCACTGAGGGGCCCAGCCTCAACCACAATATTAGCTCTCTATCGGTCCTATGCTGGTAATAATCACATCTATAGGTGCTTTTATTAGTAGTAATCATTAACTGTTCCCTATCCCCTCATTGCACTTCTGAAACTGTGGTTGTCTTTGGCAGGTTTTGGTGCGCCATATCAATTGTTATGTTTAGAGTACTTGGGGGGGGGGGGGGGGGGGCAATGTAAACTTTGCAAAGGGCCCATAGCTCCTTAACCACTTAAGGACTGCAGTCATAAAACCCCTTAAGGACCAGGCACTTTTTTCCATTCAGACCACTGCAGCTTTAAAGGGACAGGAATAAAAAATCAGTTTTACTTGCCTGGGGCTTCTACCAGCCTGCTGCAGCCGTCTTGTCAGGGGCGGATCTAGACCAAGTTGCGCCTGGGGCAAGGTCAGTTTTTGGCGCCTAAAGGTCAGGTTTTGGCACCTATATGACAGGTTTGGCGCCTAAAGGTCAGGTTTTGGCGCCTAAACTGCCATTCCCCATCCAAATTTTGCCGCCTTTTTAAGAATTCAACAAACTGCGCCTGGGGCAAGAGACCCGCCTGCCCCCCCCGATCCGTCCCTGCGTCTTGTGCCAACGCAGTCACTCACAGAGCCTCCAGTTCCCCGCCGCCAGCTAGTTTCGTTTTTGCTGACAGGCCTTAAAAGGGAGTTGGTGGGGTTTCTGCACCTGCTTAGTCCTGGCCGGGCGTATCCTTCTTCATGTTCCCGTCCTCAATAGCGTCCTGCACAGGCGCAGGAAGCTGTTGCGGACGGGATCACAAAGAAAAATACTCATGGCCAGGCCTGTCGGCAAAAACGAAACTAGCTGACGGCGGGGGACCAGAGGCTCCCCGAGTGACTGCAAGGGCACGGGATGGCTGGATGGGGCTGGTAGAAGCCCCAGGAAAGTAAAACTGTTTTTTTTATTCCTGGCTTAAGTGTCCCTTTAACGGTTTATTGCTCGGTCATACAACCTACTATCTAAATGAATTTTACCTCCTTTTCTTGTCACTAATACAGTTTTCTTTTGGTGCTATTTGATTGCTGCTGTGATTTTTAGTTTTTATTATATTCATCAAAAGAGACATGAATTTTGTCAAAAAAATGATTTTTTTTTTAATTTTCTGTGCTGACATTTTTCAAATAAAGTAAAATTTCTATATACATTTTTGTCCAAATTTATTGTACTACATGTCTTTGATAAAAAAAAAATCCAATAAGTGTATATTTATTGGTTTTGGTAAAAGTTATAGCGTTTACAAACTATGGTGCAAAAAGTGAATTTTCCCATTTCGAAGCATCTCTGACTTATCTGAGCACCTGTCATGTTTCATGAGGTGCTAAAATTGACGGATAGTATAAATATCCCCCAAATGACCCCATTTTGGAAAGAAGACATCCCAAAGTATTCAGTGAGAGGCATGGTGAGTTCATAGAAGATTTTATTTTTTGTCACAAGTTAGCGGAAAATGACACTTTGTGACAAAAAAATAAAATAAAAAAAAGTTTCCATTTCTGCTAACTTAACTTGTGACAAAAAAAAAATGAAATCCGCCACGGACTCACCATGCCCCCCTCTGAATACTTTGGGGTGTCTACTTTCCAAAATGGGGTCATTTGTGGGGTGTTTACTGTCCTGGCATTTTATGGGGTGCTAAATTGTAAGCACCCCTGTAAAGCCTAAAGGTGCTCATAGGACTTTGGGCCCCTTAGCGCACCTAGGCTGCAAAAAAGTGCCGCACGTGGTATCGCCGTACTCAGGAAAAATAGTATAATGTGTTTTAGGGTGTATTTTTACACATACCCATGCTGGGTGGGAGAAATAGCTCTGTAAATTAGATTTTACACACAATTGTCCATTTACAGAGATATTTCTCCCACCCAGCATGGGTATGTGTAAAAATACACCCCAAAACACATTATACTACTTCTCCTGAGTACAGCGATACCACATGTGTGGCACTTTTTTGCAGCCTAGGTGCGCTAAGGCAGTGTTTCTCAACATTTTATTAGCATGTACCCTTTTTAAAACCTTGTACTCACCAAGTAACCCCTAGCATAGTAAACATCATCACAAGTACCCCTTGGCACATATTTATTTAATCGTAGTACATGATAATTGGTTCTAAACAGTTTCCAATCATTTACTATTGCTTTTAATTAGCTAACATACGAATTAAGTTTTGTTCAAATAAGCTTTATCATTTAAAACTCTAAATTTGTTATTCTTGGTTAAGTATATCAAGCCAGAGTACCCCCTGGAACCATCAGAAGTACCCCCTGGGGTACGCGTACCACATGTTGAGAACCTAGGCGCTAAGGGGCTCAAAGTCCAATGAGTACCTTTAGAATTTCACAGGTCATTTTGAAGCATTTGGTTTCTAGACGACTACTCACGGTTTAGGGCCCCTAAAATGCCAGGGCAGTCTTGGAACCCCACAAGTGACCCCATTTTAGAAAGGAGACACCCCAAGGTATTCCGTTAGAAGTATGGTGAGTTCATAGAAGATTTTATTTTTTGTCACAAGTTAGCGGAAATTGATTTTTATTATTATTTTTTCACAAAGTGTCATTTCCACTAACTTGCAGGGGCTATTGTTACGCCCCTGATCTCAGGGGGATTGGCTCTAGTGGAGGGTCCCTCTTTCTTCATAAAATATTTTTTCACATTTAATTTTTGTACAAACTTGTTAACCTCTATATATGCTTCAAATGTATTCATTTATTAGAGGCATATTTTAAACCTTTGTCAATTAACCTCATCTGCGTTTTACTCAGGGGGCACCCACTGATGTTAAAGATGCCTTGTCCTACTAGTTTCTTTGCTTTTTCCCATCTCCCCCCTCTGCATCCTCTTCTGCTGGTCTTTTGTTTGGATTTCTGGGGGATTGTTCGTCCATTATACTCTGCCATCCCCAGGTAAAAGGATCCTCATCAATACTCCCCAAATTCTCATATTTATTATGGGTTGGGATATTATACACTGGATTATATCCATTTGGTGGCCCTCTTGGTTTAGGACCAGTTGGGGCTGGGTCCCCATTTGGGCCCTACATTCCCTCTAGGTTTAACTGGAGGCGGTGGACCCCTACCCTCTGGTGCATGTGGCACCCCCATTGGCCTTTTTGGCATTGCTCCCAATGTAAGTGTTTGTGGGGCTATAGGTGAACCAGAGACAAGGCACCCTCATGTATTTTACCATATATATCAGTGGGAACATTAGAGAAAACGCCTACCCTGCTCTCTGCTTCATCCTTCACTGCTCAGCCTGCTTGTTATTAGCCCTTATAAAATCCCCGACTGAGCATTCAGTCTGGCTTTGCTCAGGAATCATTATAGCGGAGTCTGTCTTCTCTGATGTCTTTTCAAGCCCAATCCTGCCCCATTCTGGCTCTGCTATAATGACTCAGCTATAATGATTCCTGAGAAAAGCCAAACTGAATGCTCAGTCTGGGATTTTTCAGGGTTGATAAGAAGCAAGCCCGAGCAGTGAAGAATGAAACAGAGAGCAGGGTAGGTGTTTTCTCTAATGTTCCCACTGATTTATATTGTAAAATGCATGAGGGTGCTTTGTCTCTGGAAGTCGTAAAGTTAGGCACCACCAGTCAGGCGAGGGGTTGAAGAGATGTGCTTAGCCTTTTTTTTTTTTTTTTTTTTTTTTTTGTAAAGAAAGGGCCAGTTCACTACTTTTCAGACTGTTGGGGATCCGACCAGGGGTAAAAGAGGAAAAAGAAAAAAAAAAGCTGTGACTGCTAGTCATATTGCACAGCTATGCACTCTGTGCCTCTCTACCGTCTAGTCATTGTCATCCCCATACTGTGCACTCTTCTCCAACCCACTCTTCTCCCCTCCTGTTATTGTGCCAGCCATATTGCACCTAACCCCATCCACCCACCCAACAAATTATGTCACTGTCATTACCTCCACCCTGCTGTACTTGTGCTTACCATTCTTCTCATATTTCACCAACACAGTTATTGTGCCCTCTTAGTATTATTATCCTTCCCTCTTCCCTCCTATTATTGTGGCCTCTGTTCTGCTCACCTCTCTCTCACCACTACAGTCATTGGGCCCCATCCTTCACTCAAAGTGCAGAGCTCTTAGTAACACTAGATTCTACCCCCACCCCTTATTAATGCCTCAACATAGCTTTTAGTGTAAATGTATTTATTTCCCCCCTCCCCCCCAACTTAACCTTTAAAAGGAACCGCTCCAGGACCGCCTAACGCCGAAAGGCGTACAGTCCTGCAGGGCGGAGTTTGCAGGGGATCGCGTGCCAATGCGCATGCATCCCGCTTGAAAGCTGGAGCTCTGCTCCGTCATCAGCCTCTGCCGCTAGGAGACTGTTAGATAGCGAAACTAGTACATGAACACGTACATTTTTACGCGTTGCTGGTGTAACACATACATTTTTACGAGTTGCACCAACAACGCATACAAATGTGTGTGTTAATCTTAGCGATAGCTTCCTGCACCAGCGGGAATGCGTGCAAAGGAATGCGTAGTGGCCCGCTGACTCAGAGTTGGCAAAAACGAAATTAGCTGGCGGCAGGGGACCGGAGCAGCAGTGAGTGACTACGAGGGCGCTGGATGGCTGCAGGGGGCTGGTAGAAGCCCCAGGTAATTGAAACTCATTTGGGGGGGGGGTTAGGTTTCCTTTAAAGAGGAACTCCAGCCTAAACAAACATACTGTCATTATGTTACATTAGTTATGTTAATTAAAATAGATGGGTAATATAATCTCTTACCCACATTGTTTTAAAAGAACAGGCAAATGTGAGACACAGTTCCAACTGTCCTGTGCACCTCTCCCAGTTGCTAGGCAACGTGAATAACAACATAGGAAATCCCATCATGCTCTGCACAGCATCAGGGAAAAAAAACCCGGGCTTTTTTTCTTTGATTGTTGGAGCTTAGCTAAAAATGCAGCTAAAAATGATGCTTTGGTAAGAAAAACAAAGTTCTGATGCTGTGAAACTGTTAAAGAAACACCAAGCCTTTTCAGTTCTGCTGAGTAGATTTTTAGTCCGGAGGTTCACTTTAAGGCCTCACTGCAGGCCCATACGACTCAGCACACAAGTGATTTTCCCCTCCTTTTTTGCCCTCCAACAGAGCTTTCTGTTGGTGGGCTCTGATTGCTCCCCCAATGTTTGATTGTTCTTTTGTTTATTAATAAAATGGGTATATTTATTTAAAAAATATTGTTTTATCTCTCCCTCCCTCCCCTTGCCAGCCTATGACAGCGATCGGCTGTCATAGGCATCAACCTATGAAAGCTGATTGCTTCTGTCTCCCCAAAGGGGGACAGCCATGTCGCACTACTGTCCCCAGTACAGCGCTGCCATAAATCGCAGCACTGTACTGTGTAAATAGACGGCAGTTTTGCGGCGATCGAGACTGATGGCGGAGCTATGTTATTCAAGCGGAGATGCGCGCGCATTGGTGCATGCAATCTCCTGCAAAACCCCGCCCCAGGACCTGATGCCAATTGGCGTTAGGCGGTCTTGGGGCTGTCGCCGTGTTCACTCCCATCGGCGTGATGTGGTCGTAGGCAGGTTAACTACTTCCCGACCGCCGTATAGACAAATGGCGGCCGGGAAGTAGACGCCGCAAGGACCGCCGTATTGACAAAATGCGGCTGTCCTTGTTTGGGCATGGGCGGAGCGATCGCGTCATCCGTGACGCGATCCTCCGCCTCCGCCTGTCGCCGCTCACTCGCCGCAACATCCCGCCGGCCATACGGAAGCGCCGGCGGGATGTTAACCCGACGATCGCCGCATACAAAGTGTATAATACACTTTGTAATGTTTACAAAGTGTATTATACAGGCTGCCTCCTGCCCTGGTGGTCCCAGTGTCCGAGGGACCACCAGGGCAGGCTGCAGCCACCCTAGTCTGCACCAAGCACACTGATTTTCTCCCCCCCCCCCCCCCCGCCCCAGATCGCCCACAGCACCCATCAGACCCCCCCCTGCCCACCCCCCAGACCCCTGTTTGCACCCAATCACCCCCCTAATCACCCATCAATCACTCCCTGTCACTATCTGTCAACGCTATTTTTTTTATACCCCTGCCCCCTGCTCCCTCCTGATCACCCCCCCACCCCTCAGATTCTCCCCAGACCCCCCCCCCCCTCATGTACTGTATGCATCTATCCCCCCTGATCACCTGTCAATCACCTGTCAATCACCCATCAATCACCCCCTGTCACTGCCACCCATCAATCAGCCCCTAACCTGCCCCTTGCGGGCAATCTGATCACCCCCCCACACCAATAGATCGCCCGCAGATCCGACATCAGATCACCTCCCAAATCCATTGTTTACATCTATTCTCTCCTCTAAACACCCACTAATTACCCATCAATCACCCATCAATCACCCCCTATCACCACCTGTCACTTTTACCTATCAGATCAGACCCTAATCTGCCCCTTGCGGGCACCCAATCACCCGCCCACACGCTCAGATTGCCCTTAGACCCCCCCTTATCAATTCACCAGTGCATTCATTACATCTGTTCTTCCCTGTAATAACCCACTGATCACCTGTCAATCACCTGCCAATCACCTATCACCCATCAATCACCCCCTGTCACCCCCTGTCACTGCCACCCATCAATCAGCCCCTAACCTGCCCCTTGCGGGCAATCTGATCACCCACCCACACTATTAGATCGCCCGCAAACCCGCCGTCAGATTACCTCCCAAATGTATTGTTTACATCTGTTATCTTCTCTAAACACCCACTAATTACCCATCAATCACCCATCAATCACCCCCTATCACTGATACCTATTAGATCAGACCCTAATCTGCCCCTTGCGGGCACCCAATCACCCGCCTACACGCTCAGATTACCCTCAGACCCCCCCTTATCAATTCGCCAGGGCATTATTTACATCTATCCTTCCCTGTAATAACCCACTGATCACCTGTCAATCACCTGCCAATCACCTATCACCCATCAATCACCCCCTGTCACCCCCTGTCACTGCCACCCAACAATTAGCCCCTAACCTGCCCCTTGCGGGCAATCTGATTACCCACCCACACCAATAGATCGCCCGCAGATCCGACATCAGATCACCACCCAAGCGCAGCGTTTACATCTATTCTCTCCTCTAAACACCCACTAATTACCCATCAATCACCCATCAATCACCCCCTATCACCACCTGTCACTGTTACCCATCAGATCAGACCCTAATCTGCCCCTTGCGGGCACCCAATCACCCGCCTACATGCTCAGATTGCCCTCAGACCCCCCCTTATCAATTCGCCAGTGCAATATTTACATCTGTTCTCCCCTGTAATAACCCACTGATTACCTGTCAATCACCTATCAATCACCCATCAATCACCCCCTGTCACTGCCACCCATCAATCACCCCCTGTCACTGCAACCCATCAATCACCCGCTGTCACTGCCACCCATCAATCAGCCCCTAACCTGCCCCTTGCGGGCAATCTGATCACCCACCCACACCAATAGATCGCCCGCAGATCCGACGTCCGATCACCTCCCAAGTGCAGTGTTTACATCTGTTCTCTACCCTAAACACCCATCAATCACCCCCTGTCACTGCTACCTATCAGATTAGACCCCTATCTGCCCCTAGGGCACTCAATCACCCGCCCACACCCTCAGAATGCCCTCAGACCCCAGCCCTGATCACCTCGCCAGTGCATTGCTTGCATCTATTCCCCCCTCTAATCACACCTTGAGACACCCATCAATCACCTCCTGTCACCCCCTAGCACACCTACCCATCAGATCAGGCCCCAATTTGCCCCGTGTGGGCTCCTGATCACTCGGCCAAACCCTCAGATCCCCCTCAGACCCCCTTCCGTTCACCTCCCCAGTGCATTGATTGCATCTATTTTCCCCTCTAACCACCCCCTGAGACACCCATCAATCACCTCCTGTCACCCCCCTAGCACTCCTATCCATCAGATCAGGCCCAATACAACCTGTCATCTAAAAGGCCACCCTGCTTATGACCGGTTCCACAAAATTCGCCCCCTCATAGACCACCTGTCATCAAAATTTGCAGATGCTTATACCCCTGAACAGTCATTTTGAGACATTTGGTTTCCAGACTACTCACAGTTTTGGGCCCGTAAAATGCCAGGGCGGTATAGGAACCCCACAAGTGTCCCCATTTTAGAAAAAAAGACACCCCAAGGTATTCTGTTAGGTGTATGACGAGTTCATAGAAGATTTTATTTTTTGTCAAAAGTTAGCGGAAATTGATTTTTATTGTTTTTTTTCCACAAAGTGTCACTTTCCGCTAACTTTTGACAAAAAATAAAATCTTCTATGAACTCGTCATACACCTAACAGAATACCTTGGGGTGTCTTCTTTCTAAAATGGGGTCACTTGTGGGGTTCCTATACTGCCCTGGCATTTTAGGGGCCCTAAACCGCGAGGAGTAGTCTAGAAAACAAATGCCTCAAAATGACCTGTAAATAGGACGTTGGGCCCCTTAGCGCACCTAGGCTGCAAAAAAGTGTCACACATGTGGTATCGCCGTACTCAGGAGAAGTAGTATAATGTGTTTTGGGGTGTATTTTTACACATACCCATGCTGGGTGGGAGAAATATCTCTGTAAATGGACAATTGTGTGTAAAAAAAATCAAAAGATTGTCATTTACAGAGATATTTCTTCCACCCAGCATGGGTATGTGTAAAAATACACCCCAAAACACATTATACTACTTCTCCTGAGTACGGCGGTACCACATGTGTGGCACTTTTTTACACCCTAAGTGCGCTAAGGGGCCCAAAGTCCAATGAGTACCTTTAGGATTTCACAGGTCATTTTGCGACATTTGCTTTCAAGACTACTCCTCACGGTTTAGGGCCCCTAAAATGCCAGGGCAGTATAGGAACCCCACAAATGACCCCATTTTAGAAAGAAGACACCCCAAGGTATTCTGTTAGGACTATGGTGAGTTCATAGAAGATTTTATTTTTTGTCACAAGTTAGCGGAAAATGACACTTTGTGAAAAAAAACAATACAAATCAATTTCCGCTAACTTGTGACAAAAAATAAAATCTTCTATGAACTCACCATACTCCTAACGGAATACCTTGGGGTGTCTTCTTTCTAAAATGGGGTCATTTGTGGGGTTCCTATACTGCCCTGGCATTTTAGGGGCCCTAAACCGTGAGGAGTCGTCTTGAAAGCAAATGTCGCAAAATGACCTGTGAAATCCTAACAGTACTCATTGGACTTTGGGCCCCTTAGCGCGGTTAGGGTGCAAAAAAGTGCCACACATGTGGTATCGCCGTACTCAGGAGAAGTAGTATAATGTGTTTTGGGGTGTATTTTTACACATACCCATGCTGAGTGGGAGAAATCTCTCTGTAAATGGACAATTGTGTGTAAAAAAAATTAACAAATTGTCATTTACAGAGATATTTCTCCCACCCAGCATGGGTATGTATAAAAATACACCCCAAAACACATTATACTACTTCTCCTAAATACGGCAATACCACATGTGTGGCACTTTTTTGCAGCCTAACTGCGCTAAGGGGTCCAAAGTCCAATGAGCACCTTTAGGCTTTACAGGGGTGCTTACAATTTAGCACCCCCCAAAATGTCAGGACAGTAAACACACCCCACAAATGACCCCATTTTGGAAAGTAGACCCTTCAAGGTATTCAGAGAGGGGCATGGTGAGTCCGTGGCAGATTTCATTTTTTTTTTGTCGCAAGTTAGAAGAAATGGAAACTTTTTTTTTTTTTTTTTTTGTCACAAAGTGTCATTTTCCGCTTACTTGTGACAAAAAATAATATCTTCTATGTACTCACTATGCCTCTCAGTGAATACTTTGGGATGTCTTCTTTCCAAAATGGGTTCATTTGGGGGGTATTTATACTATCCTGGAATTCTAGCCCCTCATGAAACATGACAGGGGGTCAGAAAAGTCATAGATGCTTGAAAATGGGAAAATTCACTTTTTGCACCATAGTTTGTAAACGCTATAACTTTTACCCAAACCAATAAATATACACTGAATGGGGTTTTTTTTATCCAAAACATGTTTGTCCACATTTTTCGCGCTGCATGTATACATAAATTTTACTTTATTTGAAAAATGTCAGCACAGAAAGTTAAAAAAAATCATTTTTTTGCCAAAATTCATGTCTTTTTTGATGAATATAATAAAAAGTAAAAATCGCAGGAGCAATCAAATAGCACCAAAAGAAAGCTTTATTAGTGACAAGAAAAGGAGCCAAAAGTCATTTAGGTGGTAGGTTGTATGAGCGAGCAATAAACCGTGAAAGCTGCAGTGGTCTGAATGGAAAAAAAGTGGCCGGTCCTTAACCACTTGAGGACCGCCCCCAGCCGATGGGCGGCGGCAAAGACCGGGCCCAAACGACCGCAATACGCCCATCGGCGGGGGCGGCATCAGCGGTGGCTGTGCGGCGATCGCGTCATCAATGACGCGATCGCCGCCGGCAATAGGCTCCGCCCACTCTGCACGGAAACCTGCCGGCCAATTAGCAGCGCCGGCGGGTTTCAAATGCGGCGATCCGGCCAATCAGAGGAGTATAATACACTTTGTTATTGTAACAAAGTGTATTATACTGGCTGCCTCCTCCGCTGATGGTCACTCGTCGTGCGACCATCAGAGAGGACGGCAGCCTTGCAGCTAAGTGCACACAAACACTCTTTGCCCCACACAGACCACCCGATCGCCCACCCCAGCCCTCAGAACCCCCCCTGACCACCCCAGCACACCAGCATCTGCACCCCACCACCCACCTAAAAACCCATCAATCACTCCCTGTCACTATCTAGGGACGCTATCCCCTAGGTTAGGTCCCGAACTGCCTCCTAGGGTCCCCTGATCACCCCCCCTACCCTCAGATCCCCCCCAGACCCTCTCCCAGACCACCCCCCTGTATGCTGTATACAGCTATATAGCTGTCTTACCCACTGATCACCTGTCTATCACCCATCTATCACCTGTCTATCACCCCTTGTCACCACCACCCATCAGCGCAGACCCTAAACTGTCCCTTGGGGGCACCTGATCACCCACCCAGACCCTCAGATTGCCCTCAGACCCCCCCCTCCTGATAACCTCCCCAGTGCATTGTTTACATCTATTCTCCCCTGTAATCCCTCACTGATCTCCTATCGTCACCCCCTGTGTCTGCCACCCACCAGATCAGGACCCAGTCTGCCCCGTGCGGGCACCTAATCAACCCCCCACACCCTTAGATCGCCCTCAGCCCCCCCCCCCAATCACCTTCCCAGTGCATTGTATTTGATTGTGCTGCAATTGTATTTGATTGTGCTGACATTCAATTTCATTGTGCTGACATTCAATTTTATTGTGCTGTAATTGTATTTGATTGTCCCGTGATTTTTTTTTGATTGTCCCGTGATTGCCCTTTGATTGGCCTGTGATCGTCTTTGATTGTCCCGTGATCGGCTTTGATTGTCCCGTGATCGGCTTTGATTGTCCCGTGATCGGCTTTGATTGCCCTGTGATTGGCCTGTGATCGGCTTTGATTGTGTCGTGATTGGTTTGATTGCCCTGTGATTGGCCTGTGATTGGCCTGTGATTTGCTTTGATTGGCCTGTGATCGGCTTTGATTGTGTCGTGATTGGTTTGATTGCCCTGTGATTGACTTTGATTGTCCCGGGAATTGAGTGCCCTGTGATTGGCCTGCGATTGCCCTGTGATTGCCTTTGATTGTCCTGTGATTGTTTATGATTGCCTCCGATTCCCCACTCGCCACCACCCCCCTGTCACTATCCAAGTGATCTAAAAACAGTGAAAACTGTCACTTTTTTAGGCCCCTTTGTAAGTGTCAGTTAGTGCTCAGCCCACTGCACCACAGTCACTAATTAGCGTCATCACTGTCGCTAATCAACATTGGTACTATATAGTATCTGTAAGTGATCATTACTGATCGCAGTCAGATCTATTAGGGTCACTAGGATCCACAAAAAAAAACGCAGTGTTTGCCCGATCAGGCCTGATCGTTCGCCTGCACTTGCGTTCAGCCCGCCCCACCGCAGTGACAGAATTTTTTTTCTGATCACTGCAAAAAACACTGTACAATAGCTGTGGCACTGTAAACCTCAGTTTTGATTTATTTTTTTTATCAAAACTCAGTGAGCACAGCTTTCTACCTCTCAAATACTCCCTTTTGCTAGGTAGGTGCTCTTTTTTCTGCGTAGTCTCAGAGGAATACCCCCTAAATTTAGCAGCCCACCATGGCAAGAAAGGGGTATTCCGATGATGAGGTTCTCAGGTACATGGCCCAGTCGGATGAGGACGATTGGGACGCCTCATTCGACGAATCTTCCGGGTCAGAGTTTGAACCTGAATTGAGCAGTGGCTCACTGACCGATAGTGATGACGAGGTTGAGGTCCCGGCTAAAGCCAGGCGTACCACACCCCATGTTGTTGGACTGCAGGTGGCGCAGGATCAGCCTCAAGGGCAGCAGAGTGGTGTTCGTGCTGGTCTGAGATTTCATGGTGGGGCAGGCACCAGCAGCACAACATCTCCTGGACCTAGCACCAGTACTTCCGTAGACCCTGGTGAAGTGGCGAGCACCAGCATGGAAGTTGAAACTGGTTCGGTGGCACGTGCAGTAAGATCCCAGTCGCAGCCACCAAGAAGACGGGCCCGTACTACCCCTAATTTACCAGAGGTGCTGGCAAACCCAAATTGGCAATCCCCTGATTCCGCCGCACCCGTACTTCCCCCTTTCACCGCCCAGTCTGGAGTCCAGGTGGAGACAGATAATCTAGGATCGGCCCTAGACTTTTTCTATCTGTTCTTCACCCAGGATCTCTTGGACTTAATTGTGGCAGAGACCAACCGTAAGGCCACACAATATATAACCGCCAATCCGGAAAAGTACCTTGCCCAGCCTTTTCGGTGGAAACCAGTCCAAGTTTCCGAAATGAAAATTTTTTTTGGGCCTTCTCCTTCACACGGGACTAGTAAAGCAGAATGTGTTGCGGTCTTATTGGTCTACGGACCCAGCACATCATGTTCCCCTGTACTCTGCTGCCATGTCCAGGACACGATTTGAGAACATCCTGCTCTTCCTGCACTTCAATGACAACGAAACCTGTCATCGAAGTGACCACCCTGCTTTTGACCGGCTCCACAAAATTCGACCCCTCATAGACCACCTGTCATCCAGATTTGCAGATGCTTATACCCCTGACCAGGACATCTGCGTAGACGAGTCCCTCATACGCTTTACCGGGCGCCTTCGCATCAAACAGTACATCCCAAACAAGCGCGCCCGGTATGGGGTGAAACTGTATAAGCTCTGTGAAAGGGCCACAGGCTATACATCTTATTTTAGGGTCTATGAGGGAAAAGACTCAAAATTGGAGCCGGTCGGATGCCCTGACTACCTGGGGAGCAGTGGAAAGGTTGTGTGGGACTTGGTGTCACCCATGTTCCAGAAGGGGTACCATCTTTTTGTGGACAATTATTACACAAGTGTGGCCCTCTTTCAGCACTTAAAAATAGAAAAAATCCGATGCTGTGGCACCGTGCGGCCTAGTCGCCGGGGCTTCCCCCAACGGCTCATTACCACCAGACTTCAACGGGGGCAGAGGGCCGCCTTGTGTGCTGACGACCTGCTCGCGGTGAAATGGAAGGACAAGAGGGAGGTTTACTTCCTGTCCACCATTCACGCAGACACGACAGTTGAAATTCAACGGCGAACTAAGGTCATTGAAAAACCCCTTGTCGTCCACGAGTATAATACTAACATGGGAGGGGTGGACTTCAATGACCAGAGGTTAGCGCCCTATTTAGTTGCCCGAAAAACAAGACGCTGGTATAAAAAAGTGTCTTTTTACCTCATTCAATTGGCAATTTACAACAGCTTTGTTCTCTACAGTAAGGCTGGGAGAACTGGCTCGTTTATTCAATTTAATAAACAGATCGTGATGGAACTCCTGTATCCAGGAGGTGCCGTGGCCCAACCCCAAGATGCAACTAGCCGGCTGCATGGAAGGCATTACGCCTATCCAATTCCGACTACCCCAGGTCAACGAATCCGAAGAAAACGCTGTCGTGTCTGCAGCAGGGCTGGAATAAGGCGTGACACCACTGTTTATTGTCCCACCTGTCCTGACCAGCCTGGCCTATGCCTAGGGGAGTGTTTTGAGAGGTACCACGAGCAGGTACACTATTAGAGAGTAGGGAACTCCACACACAGCGGTAGGCACACAAGGGTCTCTCAGTGCTATTTCACACTGCTGCGATGCGTTAGGGCAAAATGCCTAGCAAAAGTCACACTTTGCGGTCCCCCCCTACGCCGGAAGTGCTTGACTTAACGCTAGTGCAGGCCTACGTTACTGCGTGGCTTCTGTGGCAATATCGATCGGCGCGGAAGTCATGTTAGTCTATGGCGACGCAGTTCATTACTAGGCCGAATGCTACTCTTGTGGTATTGCCTGAAGGTCTGTTTTGGACGATACGGTGCGGCGGGCTCGACCCACCGGATATGTCAATATGCAGTGTGAAACCAAACATCGGGTTTCCAGAGACCCTAATACACAGGGCTGCCAGAAACCTCTCCTTTCACTTGGGACAAATTGCGTAATGTATTTCGCCACAACTCTGTGCAATTTGCACTTCGCACATTGTTCCATGGGGGAGGAGAGGTTTGTCCTCGGGAGGTAAGTTAAAAAAAAACAAAAAACAGGTAAGCAAAGAAGTTAATGTTTGGTTTGCAATGTTAAGTTTTTTATTAAAAAAGTTCAAAGGTTATTAATGTTAATGAAGTAATTGCTTTGCTGCTTGCTTGTTTTTTGGGGTTTTTTTTCTCTTTTTCCATCCAATAACCTTCCAGGTGGACCGAGCGAATGACTAACCAGCTGCAGCACTGATGGTGCATCCTGACAGAACATTGCGCGTCTGTCAGCTTACACACAAGTCGGTGCATGCAGCGCTGCAGGACGAGATTTCTCCTCCGCAGTCAAAAAGATACGTTTGCCGAGGCATATGGGCCGAGGAGTGGTGTTGGGGATTCATATGCTTTGGCAAACACTTTGTATCAAAAAAGAACTCTGGCAATGATTTGTTCATCCACATCGATCGGTGTGAATGGATAAATCAGGTTTGCCAGGGCATACGAGCTGGTGGGTTTGGATTTTTGGGGCGGCAGCTCCTATGTCCTGGCAGACGCCTTCCCCTCCTTTTTGTATTGTTTTGTCTTTTTTTCTTCTCTCTTTTTTTCTATCCAGACCGACCAATCAGCTGCAGCACTGATGGTGCATCCTGACAGAACATTGCGCGTCTGTCAGCTTACACACAAGTCGGTGCATGCAGCGCTGCAGGACGAGATTTCTCCTCCGCAGTCAAAAAGATACGTTTGCCGAGGCATATGGGCCGAGGAGTGGTGTTGGGGATTCATATGCTTTGGCAAACACTTTGTATCAAAAAAGAACTCTGGCAATGATTTGTTCATCCACATCGATCGGTGTGAATGGATAAATCAGGTTTGCCAGGGCATACGAGCTGGTGGGTTTGGATTTTTGGGGCGGCAGCTCCTATGTCCTGGCAGACGCCTTCCTCCTCTTTTTTTTTTTTTTCAAAATTTTTTGGCAGATATTTTTTCATCCACATTGATTGATTGTTTGACGTTCATTTTTCCTTTCAGCCCACAGTGCATTACCCTTATGCCCAATATAAGGAGTATAGCAGAAACTCCTAATACTGGCCATACATGTAATGATTGCAGAGACCCTAAAATGCCAGGACAGACCCCACGAATGATGCCATTTTGGAAAGAGGACACCCCAAAGTATTCCGTGAGGTGCATGGTGAGTTCATAGAATGTTTTATTTTTTGTCACAAGTTAGCAGAAATTGTGGTTTTGTGTTTTTTTGTTTTTTTTTTTTCACAAAATGTCATTTTCCGCTAACTTGTGACAAAAAATAAAATTTTCTATGAACTCACCATGGCCCTCATGGAATACCTTAGCGTGTATTCTTTCCAAAATGGGGTCATTTGTGGGGTTTGTTAACTGTCCTGGCAAGTGGGCGGGGTGCTAAATTTTGAGCACCCCTGTAAAGCCTAAAGGTACTCATTGGACTCTGGGCCCCTTAGCGCAGTTAGGGTGCAAAAAAGTGCCACACATGTGGTATCGCCGTACTCGGGAGAAGTAGTACAATGTGTTTTGGGGTGTATTTTTACACATACCCATGCTGGGTGGGAGAAATACCTCTGTAAATGACAATCTTTTTTGATTTTTTTACACACAATTGTCCATTTACAGAGTTATTTCTCCCACCCAGCATGGGTATGTGTAAAAATACACCCCAAAACACATTGTACTACTTCTCCCGAGTACGGCGATACCACATGTGTGGCACTTTTTTGCACCCTAACTGCGCTAAAGGGCCCAAAGTCCAATGAGTATCTTTAGGATTTCACAGGTCATTTTGCGGAATTTGATTTCCAGACTACTCCTCACGGTTTAGGGCCCCTAAAATGCCAGGGCAGTATAGGAACCCCACAAATGACCCCATTTTAGAAAGAAGACACCCCAAGGTATTTCGTTAGGAGTATGGTAAGTTCATAGAAGATTTTATTTTTTGTCAAAAGTTAGCGGAAAATTGATTTTTATTGTTTTTTTCACAAAGTGTCATTTTCCACTAACTTGTGACAAAAAATAAAATCTTCTATGAACTCACCATACTCCTAACGGAATACCTTGGGGTGTCTTCTTTCTAAAATGGGGTCATTTGTGGGGTTCCTATACTGCCCTGGCATTTTAGGGGCCCTAAACCGTGAGGAGTAGTCTGGAAATCAAATTCCGCAAAATGACCTGTGAAATCCTAAAGATACTCATTGGACTTTGGGCCCTTTAGCGCAGTTAGGGTGCAAAAAAGTGCCACACATGTGGTATTGCCGTACTCGGGAGAAGTAGTATAATGTGTTTTGGGGTGTATTTTTACACATACCCATGCTGGGTGGGAGAAATATCTCTGTAAATGACAATCTTTTGATTTTTTTACACACAATTGTCCATTTACAGAGTTATTTCTCCCACCCAGCATGGGTATGTGTAAAAATACACCCAAAAACACATTGTACTACTTCTCCCGAGTACGGCGATACCACATGTGTGGCACTTTTTTGCACCCTAACTGCGCTAAAGGGCCCAAAGTCCAATGAGTATCTTTAGGATTTCACAGGTCATTTTGCGGAATTTGATTTCCAGACTACTCCTCACGGTTTAGGGCCCCTAAAATGCCAGGGCAGTATAGGAACCCCACTAATGACCCCATTTTAGAAAGAAGACACCCCAAGGTATTCCGTTAGGAGTATGGTAAGTTCATAGAAGATTTTATTTTTTGTCAAAAGTTAGCGGAAAATTGATTTTTATTGTTTTTTTCACAAAGTGTCATTTTCCACTAACTTGTGACAAAAAATAAAATCTTCTATGAACTCACCATACTCCTAACGGAATACCTTGGGGTGTCTTCTTTCTAAAATGGGGTCATTTGTGGGGTTCCTATACTGCCCTGGCATTTTAGGGGCCCTAAACCGTGAGGAGTAGTCTGGAAATCAAATTCCGCAAAATGACCTGTGAAATCCTAAAGATACTCATTGGACTTTGGGCCCTTTAGCGCAGTTAGGGTGCAAAAAAGTGCCACACATGTGGTATCGCCATACTCAGGAGAAGTAGTATAATGTGTTTTGGGGTGTATTTTTACACATACCCATGCTGAGTGGGAGAAAGATCTCTGTAAATGGACAATTGTGTGTAAAAAAAATTAACAAATTGTCATTTACAGAGATATTTCTCCCACCCAGCATGGGTATGTGTAAAAATACACCCCAAAACACATTATACTACTTCTCCTGAGTACGGCAATACCACATGTGTGGCACTTTTTTGCAGCCTAACTGCGCTAAGGGGCCCAAAGTCCAATGAGCACCTTTAAGCTTTACAGGGGTGCTTACAATTTAGCACCCCCCAAAATGTCAGGACAGTAAACACACCCCACAAATGACCCCATTTTGGAAAGTAGACCCTTCAAGGTATTCAGAGAGGGGCATGGTGAGTCCGTGGTAGATTTCATTTTTTTTTGTTGCAAGTTAGAAGAAATGGAAACTTTTTTTTTTTTTTTTTTTGTCACAAAGTGTCATTTTCCGCTTACTTGTGACAAAAAATAATATCTTCTATGAACTCACTATGCCTCTCAGTGAATACTTTGGGATGTCTTCTTTCCAAAATGGGGTCATTTGGGGGGTATTTATACTATCCTGGAATTCTAGCCCCTCATGAAACCTGACAGGTGCGCAGAAAAGTCAGAGATGCTTGAAAATGGGAAAATTCACTTTTTGCACCATAGTTTGTAAACGCTATAACTTTTACCCAAACCAATAAATATACACTGAATGGGTTTTTTTTTATCAAAGACATGTTTGTCCACATTTTTCACGCTGCATGTATACAGAAATTTTACTTTATTTGAAAAATGTCAGCACAGAAAGTTAAAAAAATCATTTTTTTGCCAAAATTCATGTCTTTTTTGATGAATATAATAAAAAGTAAAACTCGCAGGAGCAATCAAATAGCATCAAAAGAAAGCTGTATTAGTGACAAGAAAAGGAGGTAAAATTCATTTAGGTGGTAGGTTGTATGACCGAGCATTAAACCGTGAAAGCTGCAGTGGTCTGAATGGAGAAAAAGGCTCTGGTCCTTAAGGGGCGAAAAGACTGTGGTCCTGAAGTGGTTAAGGGGTAGAAAGCCCTAGGTCCTCAAGTGGTTAATAAAACATATATTAAAAAAAGTCTACTCATTGTAAACTGGTAGTAGGGAGGGTTCAGGAAACACAGCCACTCCTGCATGGGTGACAATGTTTGGCACATTGACTCTGCAATCTAGTATCACATATAGTGGAGAACAAAAGCGGCCGAACTGGTGTAGGCCAGTTGCAAGAGCAAATATAGTGGAGAAGAACAGCAGAGCTGGTGTAGCCCAATTCCCAGGTCAAATATGGTGGAAAACAGCAGTAATCGAGCTAGTGAGGGACAGTTGCCAGGTGACCAGGTCAAATATAGCGGAGAACAGCAGCAGTAGAGCTAGTGAAGGCCAGTTACCAGGTCAAATACAGTGGAAAACAGCAGCAGAGCTGGTGAAGGCCAGTTGCCAAATCAAATATAGTGGAGAACAGCAGCTGGTAAAGGCCAATTCCCAGATGAAATATGGTGGAAAATAACAGCAGCAAAGCTAGTGAAGGCCGGTTGCCAGGTCAAATGTAGTTGACCACAGCAGCAGACCAAGTGAAAGTCAGTTGAGTAGAACACATTTCTGCTGGTGGACACTGGATCACTGTTGAGGTTCATGACTAAACTGTGGGCTTTAGTGCGGGACACAGTGGAGACAGCAACAGCTGCATGTATTGTGTTTTCCACAACAAACTCCCTTTTAAGTTGAGCACTGCTCACATTTTGAACTATTACTCATTCATTGTAAAAGGGGAAAAAAAGAAGTCTTCGCCAGTAGTGATGAGAGAATTCTCCTGACAAACTCCACAGGGAGAGTTCAGTGTAGCCAGTCAAAGCCTCAGTCTGCCGGTCAGTTAAGCAGCTGGATTTGATTGCCTCGGTTTCTTCCTCTTCTGGTTTGTTCGAGATTTACTTGTCAGGGAATTTGCTTTCTTCATCCTCATTTGTCAGTAAACTCATTCCGTGCAAACTTAGCATGTTCTTCCAGCCCACATTATTTAAAAGTAATATGTTGCAGCAGTGTATAAACTATAAATACATGTACAAAATCATCTGGATCCTTTGAAGAGGAACTTAACCAACAACTGAACTTCATTCCAATCAGTAGCTGATACCCCCTTTCCTACAAAAAATCTTTACCTTTTCTCAAATAGATCATCAGAGGGTCTGTATGGCTGATATTGTGGTGAAACCCCTCCCACAGTGTGATGTCATGACCAAGGTCCTGACAGTTTGCTATTTGTGAACTTTGTTGCATTGTGGGAAATAACAGCTTTTTCCAACTGCCAAGCAATTTCTCCCTCTGTGCATAGAACTCTCTGTAATGAACAGTGTTGCTCTCCACAGCCTCGTGATCATGGGTAACCCGTGATCACAAGCTGTTTTTCCTGATCACAAGGTCAGATTCCAAATTCGTGATCTCCTCTCAATCACGGATTCAGTTCCAAATGCACTCATGGATTTAGCCGTCATTATTGCCTGAAAACCCGCTGACTTAAGCGGTTAATAGCAAACCCCCCTTACATGCTATAAACACCACATTTACAGGATATGTTAAGTAGAACAGTGGGAACAAGGGGAAAAAAGACCTTACAGTTTTTGAGAAAATCGATTTTAAAGTTTCAAAGGAAAATAGTATACATTTAAATGCAGTAAATGACAGTTAATGTATTTACCCATTTACATGGATACTTTTTTCCTTTGAGAAACTTCCTTTGAAACTTTAAAATTGATTTTCTCAAAAACGATGTGCTTTTTGAAAAATGTTTATCACTGTTCTTCTTATATTGTATAAGGGGGCTTTGCTATTAACTGCTAAAGTCGGTGGGTTTTGGCAGTTTTTAGTCACAAATACTTTTTTAATTTGAAACTTTAAAATCGATTTTCTCAAACGAAAAGTTCGTTTTGAATTTTTTTTAAGTTGTAGCCACTGATCACCTTTATAGTCCGTGCAATTTTGGTGATTGTAGCATGATTGGAGGCTTTGCTAACGTTAAAGCCAAATCCGTGATCCCGGCCATGATCACAGATTCTATATGTAATCACAGCTAAAATCATAGTCTAATTCGGAGCTCCGATTCAAATCCGGATTTACTTAAATTCGCGATTGGGGGTATCCGAGCATCACTGGTAATGAACATTCCACACAGATCAACTGGCAGGACTAAACATGTCACACCACCAGTGATACATTTCAGAATGTAAATCAGGGGAGGACATTTTACAATGGGCAAACACTGACTAAATAATCTATAAATAAATATTGCAAACAATAAGCAATTTTATTCATTATGTTATTTTCACTACAGTTTTCTTTAAGCTTACATTAGCAGTGGGTCAGACTAATGGGAACTGGAAACCGAGGACTGCCGGAGTCAAAATGGCTGCTTCTTCTGCCGTGTTCCTGAGCGCTGCTGACTAGTGTTGGGCGAACATCTAGATGTTCGGGTTCGGGCCGAACAGGCCGAACATGGCCGCGATGTTCGGGTGTTCGACCCGAACTCCGAACATAATGGAAGTCAATGGGGACCCGAACTTTTGTGGTTTGTAAAGCCTCCTTACATGCTACATACCCCAAATTTACAGGGTATGTGCACCTTGGGAGTGGGTACAAGAGGAAAAAAAAATTAGCAAAAAGAGCTTATAGTTTTTGAGAAAATCGATTTTAAAGTTTCAAAGGGAAAACTGTCTTTTAAATGCGGGAAATGTCTGTTTTCTTTGCACAGGTAACATGTTTTTTGTCGGCATGCAGTCATAAATATAATACATATAAGAGGTTCCAGGAAAAGGGACCGGTAACGCTAACCCAGCAGCAGCACACGTGATGGAACAGGAGGAGGCGCAGGAGGAGAAGGCCACGCTTTGTGAGACACAACAACCCCGGCCTTGCATGAGGGCAAGAAGCGTGCGGATAGCATGCTTTGTACCGCCATGCAGTCATAAATGTAATAAAGATAAGAGGTTCCATAAACAAGGACCGGCAACGCTAACCCAGCAGCAGCAGCAGACGTGATGGAACAGGAGGAGGCGCAGGAGGAGAAGGCCACGCTTTGTGAGACACAACAACCCAGGCCTTGCATGAGGACAAAAAGCGTGCGGATAGCATGCTTTTTACCGCCATGCAGTCATAAATGTAATAAAGATAAGTGGTTCAATAAACAGGGACCACGCGGCAACGCTAACCCAGCAGCAGCAGACGTGATGGAACAGGAGGAGGCGCAGGAGGAGAAGGCCACGCTTTGTGAGACACAACAACCCAGGCCTTGCATGAGGGCAAGAAGCGTGCGGATAGCATGCTTTGTACCGCCATGCAGTCATAAATGTAATAAAGATAAGTGGTTCAATAAACAGGGACCACGCGGCAACGCTAACCCAGCAGCAGCAGACGTGATGGAACAGGAGGAGGCGCAGGAGGAGAAGGCCACGCTTTGTGAGACACAGCAACCCAGGCCTTGCATGAGGGCAAGAAGCGTGCGGATAGCATGCTTTGTACCGCCATGCAGTCATAAATGTAATAAAGATAAGTGGTTCAATAAACAGGGACCACGCGGCAACGCTAACCCAGCAGCAGCAGACGTGATGGAACAGGAGGAGGCGCAGGAGGAGAAGGCCACGCTTTGTGAGACACAACAACCCAGGCCTTGCATGAGGGCAAGAAGCGTGCGGATAGCATGCTTTGTACCGCCATGCAGTCATAAATGTAATAAAGATAAGTGGTTCAATAAACAGGGACCACGCGGCAACGCTAACCCAGCAGCAGCAGACGTGATGGAACAGGAGGAGGCGCAGGAGGAGAAGGCCACGCTTTGTGAGACACAACAACCCAGGCCTTGCATGAGGGCAAGAAGCGTGCGGATAGCATGCTTTGTACCGCCATGCAGTCATAAATGTAATAAAGATAAGTGGTTCAATAAACAGGGACCACGCGGCAACGCTAACCCAGCAGCAGCAGACGTGATGGAACAGGAGCAGGCGCAGGAGGAGAAGGCCACGCTTTGTGAGACACAACAACCCAGGCCTTGCATGAGGGCAAGAAGCGTGCGGATAGCATGCTTTGTACCGCCATGCAGTCATAAATGTAATAAAGATAAGTGGTTCAATAAACAGGGACCACGCGGCAACGCTAACCCAGCAGCAGCAGACGTGATGGAACAGGAGGAGGCGCAGGAGGAGAAGGCCACGCTTTGTGAGACACAACAACCCAGGCCTTGCATGAGGGCAAGAAGCGTGCGGATAGCATGCTTTGTACCGCCATGCAGTCATAAATGTAATAAAGATAAGTGGTTCAATAAACAGGGACCACGCGGCAACGCTAACCCAGCAGCAGCAGACGTGATGGAACAGGAGGAGGCGCAGGAGGAGAAGGCCACGCTTTGTGAGACACAACAACCCAGGCCTTGCATGAGGGCAAGAAGCGTGCGGATAGCATGCTTTGTACCGCCATGCAGTCATAAATGTAATAAAGATAAGTGGTTCAATAAACAGGGACCACGCGGCAACGCTAACCCAGCAGCAGCAGACGTGATGGAACAGGAGCAGGCGCAGGAGGAGAAGGCCACGCTTTGTGAGACACAACAACCCAGGCCTTGCATGAGGGCAAGAAGCGTGCGGATAGCATGCTTTGTACCGCCATGCAGTCATAAATGTAATAAAGATAAGTGGTTCAATAAACAGGGACCACGCGGCAACGCTAACCCAGCAGCAGCAGACGTGATGGAACAGGAGCAGGCGCAGGAGGAGAAGGCCACGCTTTGTGAGACACAACAACCCAGGCCTTGCATGAGGGCAAGAAGCGTGCGGATAGCATGCTTTGTACCGCCATGCAGTCATAAATGTAATAAAGATAAGTGGTTCAATAAACAGGGACCACGCGGCAACGCTAACCCAGCAGCAGCAGACGTGATGGAACAGGAGGAGGCGCAGGAGGAGAAGGCCACGCTTTGTGAGACACAACAACCCAGGCCTTGCATGAGGGCAAGAAGCGTGCGGATAGCATGCTTTGTACCGCCATGCAGTCATAAATGTAATAAAGATAAGTGGTTCAATAAACAGGGACCACGCGGCAACGCTAACCCAGCAGCAGCAGACGTGATGGAACAGGAGCAGGCGCAGGAGGAGAAGGCCACGGTTTTTGAGACACAACAACCCAGGCCTTGCATGAGGACAAAAAGCGTGCGGATATAGCAGCAATGCTTTTTGCCGCCATGCAGTCATAAATGTAATACAGATGAGAGGTTCAATAAACAGGGACCGGAAACGCTACACCATCCCAGATGTTCATTGGTCATGTTACTTGGTTGGGGTCCTGGAGTGTTGCGTAGTCATTTCCAATCCAGGATTGATTCATTTTAATTTGAGTCAGACGGTCTGCATTTTCTGTAGAGAGGCGGATACGCCGATCTGTGACGATGCCTCCGGCAGCACTGAAACAGCGTTCCGACATAACGCTGGCTGCCGGGCAAGCCAGCACCTCTATTGCGTACATTGCCAGTTCGTGCCAGGTGTCTAGCTTCGATACCCAATAGTTGAAGGGTGCAGATGGATTGTTCGACACAGCTACGTCATCTGACATGTAGTCCTTGACCATCTTCTCCAGGCGATCGGTGTTGGAGGTGGATCTGCACGCTTGCTGTTCAGTGGGCTGCTGCTGCATGGGTGTCAGAAAATTTTCCCACTCCAAGGACACTGCCGATACCGTTCCCTTTTGGGTACTAGCTGCGGCTTGCGTTGTTTGCTGCCCTCCTGGTCGTCCTGGGTTTGCGGAAGTCAGTCTGTCTGCGTACAACTGGCTAGAGGAGGGGGAGGATGTCAATCTCCTCTCTAAAGTCTCCACAAGGGCCTGCTGGTATTCTTCCATTTTGACCTGTCTGACTCTTTCTTCAAGCAGTTTTGGAACATTGTGTTTGTACCGTGGATCCAGAAGGGTATAAACCCAGTAATTGGTGTTGTCCGGAATGCGCACAATGCGTGGGTCACGTTCAATGCAGTCTAGCATGAATTGAGCCATGTGTGCCAGAGTCCTACCAGAATCCTCATCATCCTCTTGTGAGCGTTGTGATAGTTGTTGTGATGCATCATAGTCGTCACCTTCCTCCTGGTCTGCTTCTGCTGACCATTCGCGTTGAATTGTGGAAGTCCAACGTGCACCGCTCTGGCCCTCGTCAGTGGTGGCATGAAATTCCTGCTCCAACTCCAGCTGTTCCTCCTCCTCTTCTTCGTCATAGCTGCTGGGGCCAGCGTTCCCTGAGGCGGATGGCCTGATGTTGGTACCATCACGCTGATCGTTTTCTCCTTCAGATTCCCCCAGTTGCATCATGACAGCTGTTTCCTTGATTTTTAACATCGACCTCTTCAGTAAACACAGCAGTGGTATGGTAATGCTGACTGAAGAGTTGTCACTGCTCACAAGCAACGTGGATTGCTCAAAATTTTGGAGGACTTGGCAGAGGTCCAACATGTTGGCCCAATCGGATCCACAGAAGCTTGGCAGCTGTCCGGATGCGCCTCGGTACTGCGCCGTCATGTACTGGACCACTGCACTCTTCTGCTCACAAAAGCGTGCTAGCATGTGCAGCGTAGAATTCCAGCGCGTAGGGACATCACACAGCAAGCGATGGTGGGGGAGATTGAAGCGCTCCTGCATCTTGGCGAGTGCCCCCGAAGCAGTACTGGAATTTCTACAATGTTTGGCCACTCGACGCACCTTCAACAGAAGATCGGCCACGCCTGGGTATGTCCTCAGGAACCGCTGAACTACTAGGTTCATCACGTGCGCCAGGCAAGGGATGTGTGTCAGCTTAGCCAACCTTAAAGCGCGAATGAGATTACTCCCATTATCACACACAACCATGCCCGGTTTCAGGTCCAGCGGTGCCAGCCACAAATCCGTCTGTTCCTTTATTCCCCTCCAAATTTCCTCCCCTGTGTGCTGCTTATCCCCAAGGCAGATCAGCTTCAGCAACGCTTGCTGACGCATGCCAACAGCTGTGCTGCACTGCTTCCACGATCCTACTGCTGCTGGGTTAGCGTTTCCGAAAGAGGTACAGCTTTGAGATGCGTTGGAGGAGAAGGAGTCAGAGAGGTAGGTGCTGCTGTTGTTATCCAGTGGGAGGGACGGCGGTGCAGCTGTTTGCGGCGTGGGCATCACCCGCGCCGTAGCAGGTGAGGAATCGCTGCCAGGCTCCACAAGGTTCACCCAGTGCGCGGTAAGGGAGATGTATCGACCCTGGCCGAACGCACTCGTCCAGGTGTCAGTGGTGAGGTGAACCTTGCAGGCAACGGCATTCTTCAAGCTTCGGGTTATTTTGCTGACCACGTGCTCATGCAACTCAGGCACTGCAGAGCGCGCAAAGTGGTAGCGGCTGGGAACCACGTAACGTGGGATGGCCACTGACATCATGCCCTTGAAGCTGTTTGTCTCCACCACTCGATATGGCAGCATTTCGCAGGCCAGAAGCTTGGCTATGCTGGCTGTTACTGCCACGGCCCGGGGGTCATTTGCTGGCAATTTCCTCTTGCGCTCAAACATCTCCGACACAGACAACTGAACCGTAGCGCTGCACACGGAAGGGCTGTTGGTTGTTGTGTTTGATGAACACTGGGAGACCTCAAGAGCACTACTCCGGAAAGTGACAGTGTCAGCGTCGTCTGATGTTTGTGAATGTTGTGAACCACGCAATGGCTGGGCTACTGCTGCTGCTGAGGCGGGTCTGGTGGTGAGTCTGGTGAACCCAAGGGAGGCAGTGTTGCTGGTACCCTGTCCTGCCGCGTTTGCCCACAGAGTGGGATGTTTGGATAGCATGTGGCGGCTCATGCTGGTGGTGGAGAGGTTGTTTATACTTTTCCCCCTGCTCAGGCGAGTCTTGCACACCTTGCAAATCGCCATGGTAACATCCTCAGTGCAGTCTTCAAAGAAAGCCCAGACTTTGGAGCACCTGCCTCCTTGCTGGCGATTTCTGTTTCCTCCTCTTTTGCCTCTCACTCTAACTTCCACGCTTGTGGTGCCTGAAATTGCGCGCCGCCTACCTTGTGGCACAAGGCGAACTCGTGCAGCAGTGGGTTCTTCAACAGACTCATCTGTGCTGCTGCTACGATGGCGATGTTCTCGTTCACAAATAAAATCTGGGTCTCTGTCCACATTGTCCATACCCTCCTCTTCCATCTCCTCAAACTCGTCATATGTCATTGTGGGGGGCCGCCGCCGTGGAGTAGAGCTCCCCAGAACAACCTCTGCGCAGCTCACTCCAACGTCGTCTTCCAGATCTTGTCGGCCGACCTCCTGCAATTGCAACCCCTCCTGCCCAACTTGCTCTGGGATTTGGGTTTCCGAGTCCTCCTCGGACTCGCCTTGTATTTCAGTGCGCGGTGCATTTCCCACAGTTAACGGTTGTGAATCCGGGCACAACATTTCTGGCTGTTCCTCCATTGACCTTTCATAGGTGGAAGTTTGTTGGGCTGGGAATAGCTCCTGCGAATACCCCATTGTGTCCTGAGGTAATTCATAGGACTGGTTATCTGGCAGTTGTGTGCGTGGTGTCGCTGCCGGTTGTGTCAGCTTTGTGCCCACTGGCTCCTTGTAACTGGCTGAGGACTCGGACCTTGTGCGTGATGTGCTGGTGCTGCTTAACCCACTGCTGGACGCTTGAGAGGTCATCCAAGTAATTATCTGGTCCTGTTCTTTTGGATTTGTGAGGGTTGTTGTCCTGGACAACATGGGCGGTATTGAGTGGGTTTTCTTGGGTGCTCCCCTGTGGCCTGTACGTGAACCGTCAGGGGAAACACCTCTTCCCTTGCCCCTTCCTCTTTCACCGGATTTCTTCCTCATTTCACTTATCCTTACAGTACACGCTGACTGGCAGCAGTACAGTGGCAGCACAGAAATGCTATACAGTACCACTATTCCCAGCAGCGACACAGAGCACAATGCTATACAGTGGCGGGTGAGCGGTGTACTACTGTTCCCAGGCCCAGCAGACACAGAGTGGAAGTAAACACAATGCTATATAGTCTGGCTGAGCGGTGTACACAGAGTGGCAGTACACACAATGCTATATAGTCTGGCTAAGCCGTGTACACAGAGTGTCAGAAAACACAATGCTATATATATAGCGTGGCTGAGCGAGGTGCACAGTGGCAGTACACACAATGCTATATATAGCGTGGCTGAGCGAGGTGCACAGTGGCAGTACACACAATGCTATATATAGCGTGGCTGAGCGAGGTGCACAGTGGCAGTACACACAATGCTATATTAGTCAGGCTAAGCCGTGTACACAGAGTGTCAGAAAACACAATGCTATATATATAGCGTGGCTGAGCGAGGTGCACAGTGGCAGTAGACACAATGCTATATATATAGCGTGGCTGAGCGAGGTGCACAGTGGCAGTACACACAATGCTATATATAGCGTGGCTGAGCGAGGTGCACAGTGGCAGTACACACAATGCTATATATAGCGTGGCTGAGCGAGGTGCACAGTGGCAGTACACACAATGCTATATTAGTCAGGCTAAGCCGTGTACACAGAGTGTCAGAAAACACAATGCTATATATATAGCGTGGCTGAGCGAGGTGCACAGTGGCAGTACACACAATGCTATATATAGCGTGGCTGAGCGAGGTGCACAGTGGCAGTACACACAATGCTATATATAGCGTGGCTGAGCGAGGTGCACAGTGGCAGTACACACAATGCTATATTAGTCAGGCTAAGCCGTGTACACAGAGTGTCAGAAAACACAATGCTATATATATAGCGTGGCTGAGCGAGGTGCACAGTGGCAGTACACACAATGCTATATATAGCGTGGCTGAGCGAGGTGCACAGTGGCAGTACACACAATGCTATATATAGCGTGGCTGAGCGAGGTGCACAGTGGCAGTACACACAATGCTATATATAGCGTGGCTGAGCGAGGTGCACAGTGGCAGTACACACAATGCTATATATAGCGTGGCTGAGCGAGGTGCACAGTGGCAGTACACACAATGCTATATATAGCGTGGCTGAGCGAGGTGCACAGTGGCAGTACACACAATGCTATATTAGTCAGGCTAAGCCGTGTACACAGAATGTCAGAAAACACAATGCTATATATATAGCGTGGCTGAGCGAGGTACACAGTGGCAGTAAACAATGCTATATATAGTGTGGCTGAGCGAGCGGTGTACTACTGTTCCCAGCAGCGACACACAATGACTGGGGGGGACCCTGGCTAGCGTGGCTGGAGAGCGAACTACCCTGCCTGCCTACCCAAAGCTAAACCCACAGACAAATGGCGGAGATATGACGTGGTTCGGGTATTTATTTACCCGAACCACGTGACCGTTCGGCCAATCAGAGCGCGTTCGGGCCCGAACCACGTGACCCGTTCGGCCAATCACAGCGCTAGCCGAACGTTCGGGGAACGTTCGGCCATGCGCTCTTAGTTCGGCCATGTGGCCGAACGGTTTGGCCGAGCACCGTGAGGTGTTCGGCCGAACTCGAACATCACCCGAACAGGGTGATGTTCTGCAGAACCCGAACAGTGGCGAACACTGTTCGCCCAACACTACTGCTGACGTGCTGAAGCAGAACTTTTTTTTGGCAGCGTTTAAATAATAAATAAGACATGCTGTAATTGTGTCTGCGGAGGCAACATAGGTTCTTGGATTGGAATCCCCCGTAATATATGTAAATCTTTCTGTTCATGCAGAAAATAGCCCTATATTTCAAGAACCCTGTGCACACTCTGCTCCTCTGCTCACCCCCTCTGGGCGGAGAACCTTATAAATCTTGGAACATCCGACACATTCTATTGGAAATCTTTAATATCTCATTAAGTCATATTCTGTTCTACGGGAAAAGGCCGCATGCTGCATTCTTGAAACATGAAATAACAGTTTTGTCCGAAAGTTTTATATTTTATAGGGCTGTTAACATCAGCCTCGTGGCTCCAATTAGACCGCGGTGTTGAAGCAAATGTTTGGATTTAGCAATTTTTTTTTAGCCTATTTTTCAAGTATCTACTGAATTAAAGGGAATGTGTTACTTTTTTGTTATTTTTTTATTTGTATCTATTGATTAGTATTAGTACTGATATAGACACTTTATCCAAATAAGTAAACTTTTTTTTTTGTTTTTATTTCATTTTCATTTGTTTCAGTATAACTGACTATTAAAGAACAGCTTCATTTGATCATGAGCATATTATTAATGATAATGAATTTCACTGCAGTGAAAGAGAGAGGAGAGGAAGGAGTTAAGGAATGTTCCAGACTTCGGTGTGTAATTTAACACTGGTCCTGCCTGTGGAATAGACCTCAAGGTTGTGGAAGTGGAAAATAAAAAAATTGCCTTTGGCGTCCCTATCCCTGTATCCCTCTCCAGTGCAGTGAGATGAGACGTAGGGCATTATCTCTGGTGATTGGAATGTTCTGTGGTTGTTCAGTTCATCTTGGGACCTTGGAATTTTCCAGAGGGATATGGAAGCCACTGGTGAACCACCACAGGGGAATAGACAGGCTGTCCTGCCACAACCTGAGAATCCATCCGCCTGTGAGGGAAAACTGTGTAAGGTGCAGTCAGGAGGAATGTGGTGATGGGGAAAGTGTGATTTATGTGTCTTGTGGTGAGAAGCTTACATTGCCTCAGGTCCCCTGACCTTCATAAAGATCTGGGGCATCTTACTTGTACTGGTTATAACTCCAGAACAGACTTTCTTGCTTCTATTGATGGTGGTTTCAGTATCAGCAACAGAGCTGGGACAAGGTCCTCCAGCATCCAAGGGTGAGACACCAAAGTGCGCCCCTCCATCCCTCCCACCCCAGCTGTCACACACTGATTGCTAGTAGACTCAGAGGTGCCCCAGGGCCCCAACTCCCCAACACTTTAATCTCTAGTTATCTGGCTTGCAGTCACTGCCATGCATCCCCTTTTCTTATTTTTCTCAGCTTCAAACACAATAGGGGAATTATAGCTGAGTTAGTTGTACGCCCCCCTCCTACACTGCGCCCTGAGGCTGGAGCCTCTCTTGCCTCTGCCTCGGCCTGGCCCTGATCAGCAAATCATATTGTAACGATTGTGGAATTCCCTCCGTGATCAGCGCACAAGACGTGCGCTGACACTGCGGAAATCCTCCACAAGCGTGTAATTTGAGGGAACCCAGCAAAAGGTGCAATGCACCTGTAGAGGGAAATTCCTGTCAACAGGTGGAGCTGTGGAGTGCAGAGGATCAGCTCCTCTGCCCTGCCACAGACGCCAGACAGGAATTGTACGAAGGGAAGAAACGCAGGGCAAGATAGCCCTGAAAGAGAGAGATCAAAGCGACAGAGGGTATGTGTGTCCACCAAACTAGTCGCCACCCTGCGACGATGAACACACAACCATGAAGACAAAGTGAGAAGGCAATCGCCAGGGATGGCGATTGCTAACAGCGACACAAGACCGAATAAGCACAGATGAGGAATGTATGTATGTCCACCAATCTAGCCGCCACCCTGCGACGGCGGACACACAACAAAGGAAAGCAAGTGAGAACGCAATCGCAGGAGAAGCGATTGCGAAAGAGAATGAGCACAGGGACAGATTGTATGTGTGTGCACCAAACTAGTCGCCAACCCGCGACGGTGCATACACAACAGCAGATATGAAGCAGGAACGCAAACGCGAGAGAGGCGATTGCCAGAGATGACACAAGGCTACAGCAAGGCAGAGCACGAGAGTAGCAAAGGCACAGCAAATCATACAATGAGAAGATAAGGAAAATAACAAACGCTAGCTAAACGCGAACACCGCACTCATTCGCAACAGTGCACGCGTTTATGCGCGGTCCCCGCATGATAAGCACAACAGAGACAAGCATGCCTAACTAACCACCGACAGACAAACATGAAACAGAGGACGCGAGCGCTTGCTTAACGGTTACCTCACCGAGCCTCCAGCAAGCGTTCGTAGCAGACAAGACAGATACACGAAAACAGGAATAAGTGAGAGATAGGATCCACTGCTCTTTCCGCCAGAGCGAGTGCGATCCAAGTATAGAAACAGAGCGAGCTGGATCCACTGCTCTTTCTGCCAGAGCAAGTGCGATCCAAAGTACAGCAAGAGAGATGGAGATCAGACGGATCCACAGCACTAGCGCTAGGCGAGTGCGATCCAGGCAAGACAGATAGAGGAGGTAGCTGGTAGCAACCGCTGCTCCAGCTATACTCCAAGAACAAAGATCAGAACGACTTCCTGTCGACCACCGCTGGGACAGGACAATCGCAACAGACAAACAAAACAGATATGCAATCCTAACTGCACTAGGGAATCTGCCTAGTGCAGTTCCAGGAATTACTGTAAACTAATCTTCAAACAAAGAGCAAGGCTGACACTCCAAGAGTGTTCCACAGGACTAACCCTTATGACCAGCAAAGGACTCTGGGAAACATAGCTCTTTATACTGCCAGTCATCAAAGGAAGGAGGTAGGGGATTTGCATAACGAGTGTATGCAAATTCCTCAGCAGCAGAACAGACCAGAAACTTGTAATGGAAAGACAGGTCTCTCTTGCAGAGACCTGCAGCCCACAGACTAGAGGAATGGTCAAACAGCTGTCTGCCAGTGCATCCAGCTGAGCGGATCATTACACACATATATTGTGCATAAAGTGGGAATATACTTAAAATTATGTTTTCTTCTAAGCATTAAACACAGTAATAAACTAATATGAAACACTATAACCACAGTACTATGGTCTATAATCATTTCAATGCACATTTACACGTCACTGTAGCTAACTGATATCATTGCTAGCTGCAGAACAAGTGATCAGATAGGCTTGTAATTAGTGAACATAGGAAGGATTTGTTATGTGGGTTGAGTGAGTTTTAGTCTGTGTGGCGTATCTGGCCTGGTAATCATGTGTACATCCTTTACTGACTTGTTTTGAGAAACAGTATTTTTGTATGTAACCTATCAATTTGTTATTGCTGTCTGCAAAGCCAATTAATGTAGGCTACAGACTTCCTATTCATAAATTGGGGGGCGCAGCAGGTGCCTTGCCTTGGATGCCAAAATGGTCAGAACCTGACCTGGATGATGTTTATACATGATTTCTTCTTTGCATGGCAACCTTTCAACCTGCCTTTTAAATATAGAAATGAACTGTGTTCAATGATCAGTTTTCAGAAGTGTTTCTGAGTTCATGTAGTGATTACCACTTCAGCATTGTCACTGTGTAGTGTAGTATTACATGTGAGCCCAAAGATCACAGCCATCCAACACTGACTTAAAGGGGTTCTGTGGATAGTAAAAAAACAAAGACAGAAATAGACACTTACCTGGTGATTCTTTCGGGTCCCTGCAGCTGTCATGTCCCGAGCCATCATCTTACGATCCTCCATTTCCCGCCGCCGGCACCGGAATTATTATTCGTCTAACAAGATGAACAGTGCAAGCTCCTGCTCAAGCAGTAAGCTCCCGGAGATGCGAGCAGGAGCAAGCACGCACGCGGCCACGGCCGTGCAGCCGCAATCTCGCCAGAGGAATAATCAAATCGGGACTGGCGGCAGGGAATGGAGGATCGTAGGACGACGACGCAGGACATGACAGCTACAGGGGGCCGATAGAAGCCCCAGGTAACCGTCTGTTTTTGTTTCTTTTTACAATCTACAGAGCCCCTTTAAGACCTGTACACACGCCTGACTTAAGTTGACTGAAGCGGCCGATAACAACTGCCTCAGTCGATAATCAGGCACGTGTATGACAGATGCTGACCCCCAACCTGCAAGTGATATGTCCGGCGGATCTACTCAACCCAGAGATGCCATTCCCATTGTTCGCACCACTCACCTGTGTGCCACGTGACGTCACGCATGCGCCGCTCATTTTCACTCTGTCATCCACCTGGCTCCCCCCGCATAGCAACACATTGCATCGCAAGCTACACAGCTGACACGCGTGTGTGCAGCCTGGCCCAGCGATGTCGCCCAAGGGGGTCAGATCCTGATCCTGATGGGTGACATCAGTTGGAAGTGTGTAGGTGGCCTTAGGCTGAACTGCAGTAGCCACATGGGGCCCCCATTGTCAGTAGCAGATACCTATGATCAGTGGGATGCTAATAATCTTAGGCCGATGGTATTGTTTTGAGCAGTTTGCATTAACACTTAATTATTAGCATATCACTGACCATCCCTAGTCATGGAGCAGCTGCCGCGCTCAAACCCCCCCACCGTCTTTGTCAGTGGTCAGAGCAATGCCTGTTAACAGGGTAGTTCTATACTCGGTACAGAACAAAGTAAGTTGCAGGAGGACCTACAGAATTTAGGTCATCTTTGACAGGAAACTGGTAAGCTGAGGAACATTTTAGGCACAGTTTAATTTAGAAGTTGGGGCCACTGGAATGCTGGGTGCACAACAGTAGACAGTTAAAGATTGCAGTATTGTATAGGGAGAACTAGAAAACTGGGACACACTGAGGGAACTAGGAAGCAAGGACACACAGTATGGAGCCACTACACTACTTGTGGCACATCTTATTTGTGTGACATTGCCTTGTGTATCCCTATCCACTCACACTAAGCCAGTGATTTGCAAACTTGGCTCTCCAGCTGTTAACCACTTGTGGACCAGGTACGTTGAATCAACGTCCAGCAAGTGGTGCTACCGTTCTGACCGGACGTTGATTCAACGTCCGCGCTAACAAACCATCCCAAAGCGATTGTGCGCACCCGGAGGGGGAGATTAAGCTGTCATATGACAGCTGCCATCTCCCCCCAGTGATCAGCAGCCATCGCGTATGGCTGCTGATCACTACGATCGCCGGCGGATCGTAGTGATCACTTTGACAGCGGCGGCAGGGGGCAAAGAGGATCCACTCACCTCCCTGCCATTCCAGCGACGATCGGCGCCCCCCTCTGCTCTGGCTGGCATCTCTGCTCCGTCTGACGTCACCGCCGGATCATGGCGACCCGGACCTGAGCGTCATTTGGAGCGGAGATGCCGCTGCGGAGAAGAGGTGGTTACTGCAGCTCATCGCTGGAGCCTGGAAGGTGAGTGAAAGCTGCCAGCTACAGGGGGGACACCTGCCTCCATGGGGGACACCATGCCTAGCCACAGACGGGATCCGGCCGCCCGATCCCCTTCTAAACGCGCCCCCCCCCTCCATGCAAATTGCCCTGGTCCTTAAGGGGGGTTAGGCGGCCGGTCCCGAAGTGGTTAAGGAATTACAAGTCCCACAATGCATTGCAGGAGTCTGACAGCCACAGTCATGATTCATAAAAACAAATGCATTGTGGGACTTGTAATTCCTTAACAGCTGGAGAGCCACGTTTGCAGATCACTGCACTAAGCTGCTCCAAAATACAAAGGGCCACTTGGTTATCCTTGCCCAAAGCCAGACTATCCCATGCCGCTCTAATCCCAATTCCGCAAAAAGTGTTCATTGTTTCCTTGTTCTTGTGTCTCTAGTCTGAGGCCTGGTGCACACCAAAAACCGCTAGCAGATCCGCAAAATGCTAGCAGATTTTGAACCACTTTTTCTTATTTTTCTGTAGCGTTTCAGCTAGCATTTTGCGGTTTTGTGAAGCGTTTTTGGTGTAGTAGATTTGATATATTGTTACAGTAAAGCTGTTACTGAACAGCTTCTGTAACAAAAACTCCTGGCAAACTGCTCTGATGTAGCATTTTTCAGAGCAGTTTGCGGTTTTCCTATACTTTACAATGAGGCAGGAACGCCTCCGCAATCCAAAATCTGCAGCAGCCCGGGAGTATGCGTTTCTGCAAAACGCCTCCCGCTCTGGTGTGCACCAGCCCATTGAAATACATTACCCTAGCGTTTCCACATCCGCAATCGGATCTGAAAATGCGACCGAACCGCTTTGGTGTGCACTAGGCCTAAGTCACATTCCTTCCCCACACTGGCACAGAGAAGTGAGGAAATGTTTCCCTGATGGGGGTGAATAAACACATAACAGTGGTTTTAATTCTGGAGCTGAACTCTTGAGTGAATATCTCAGGAAAAACAAGAAACAAAATAATCAAGCAATTTTCACAGAATAAAACCACTGGTCATGTATTTTATCATCATATGCTCTGGTAATATCACCCTGGTTTACTTCAGCAACACTTTGATTTACTTTGTAGACCTAAGTTGAGTCACCTGGTTTGACCATTTTTTGGCAAGACTGGTGCTTGGCCTTATGTCAGTCCCACTTGTTAAAGAGGGCTTTTTGGTTCCTTTTATCCCCCTATACATTCCTAGTAGTTTGGGTCACCCTGAGCTGCTTGGTTACTCTGTTGTACTCGTCCAAGCCCTATTTCATACAGCCTTATCAATCCCTGCCATGTACTGATAAGGACCAAACGTCTGAAACAGGCTGTCTACATGTGGGTTTGATATGGCTGTGTAAAACTTAAAGCTATAGGCTTGCTATACACCAGCAGTTCTGGATGCTTGCTTGGCTTAACAAGGGTGAAAAGGGATAATTTGCATATTTAGTAGTAGTGCATTGTGGGTAACCACAAATGTTCATTTATAACTGAATTATTGCAAATTTCCTTCTGTTTTAAGAAGGCAATTACACCAAGCTTTGCTTTTTTAGTAGGAGGGCTTTTTGGTTCCTTTTATCCCCCTATACATTCCTAGTAGTTTGGGTCACCCTGAGCTGCTTGGTTACTCACTTGTTAAAGAGGAACTTCATCCCAATCAGTAGCTGATACCCCCTTTACCATTAGAATGTTTTACCTTTTCTCGAATAGATCATCAGGGGGGTCTGCATGACTGATATTGTAGTGAAACACTCTCACAGTGTGATGTCAGGGTCTAGGTCCTGACAGTTCCCTGTCTGTGAACCTTGTTGCATTGTGGGAAATAACAGCTGTTTCCAACTGACAAGCAACCAGTATCTCCCTCTGTGCATGAGTATATCTATAAATAAAAATCTTTTTTTTAGCCTCTTGCAATGTTAGTGGGTGTGGTTATAAACAATGGCAGTTGATGCTGTCTATTTTTTTGCCTGCCAGCCTGTAATAAAGATGATTGCATGCAGGCTCATTGAGGTTGAAACAACGTGAACAAATTACATGGCAAATTTCAATCATTTCTTGATCTTGCTTTTTATTTTAAACTTCTCACTTTGCAATGTATTTATTTATTTTTTTCCCCTTTTCGCTAACGTGCCTCTTTAAGTGCACTGAGGTACAGTCAGACCAGTTAAAAGACGAATTCTAACAGCCAAAAGACCCCCTCTCCAATAAAACCTCTGCCTTTTAGGCTAGTTCATAGATTCTCCCTGCTCAGATATTGAGTTCTGCTGCCCCTTTAAATTTTCATTTTGCAGCATGTCCGTTCCAGGCAGCAGTTAAGAGAGAAATGCTGAGCTCTCGGCCAGTGTACACTATGCATGCCAACCAGTGGCTCAGCCTTACAATATCCAGACAGACACGGCTAGATGGATTGAAAACCTTGCTAGAGTGTAATTAATTATAAGACATAAACCCCAATTAAATAGGCCTGCCGAGACTCAGCGATAATGCATGTTTGGTATTAAAAATTTGATGGCGTACATAATTTTTATGGCCAAGGCAAATGTTACAGGTTTATCCATCGCTGCAAAGTAAAGTGTGGTTGCTTAGGCCTCTCATAATAAATCTGAGGCTGCGTAGGAGCGCTTTTCTTGGCCAGGAAAGTGTGATAGAACAGAATTATCTGACTGTGCTGTATGTCAGGGATGTTGCTAAGAGCCTACGATGATGGTACGGGCCTATGGTATTTATTTGTGGAGAAATGCAAGCCTATGGATGAATATCTTACATTATCTTTTTTTTTTGGGGGGGGGGGGGGGGTGTCAAGATGATTTTCCACCACTTTTGAATCCTCTGTTATATATTTTGCCAGTCAGACTATTGGAGTTTTCATACCAAGTGCTGGATTTCTTCATAGGCTGTGTCCTGCGGCGGGGAAGGGGGGGGGGGTATTTGCTCATGGGAAAGCAAGGCTGGATTGCAGATACATGGGGCTACACATGGGAAATGAAGGCTATTCATGGTGTTAGGGCGTGGCTGGCTGCTTCTCGTGGAACATGGAATAGGAGCTGGTGCTCCAACAGAAAGAGTTCCTGAATATGAGAAGGGAGGAATAGGATGGAGATAAAAGAATCTTCCCGAGAAAGGCAAAAAACATAAATCCAGCCCTAAATTTCTCAAAGGACGCATTCCCCAGTCCTCTTGTCTCTTTAGTTGTCCTTTTTGAACTGAAGTGTGAGGGGTAGGTAATAACCTATAATAACCAGTCGGGTTGTGTCAGGCCAGCCATTTTTATTCACCCATGGGTGAATAAAGAGGGATATGGAGTCTGTTATATTACCGGTAATTTTCTTTTAACCACTTCGCAATGGGAAGGCTCTGGCCCCTTAAGGACCAGAGCCATCCTTTCCCTTTACTGTGATTGGCTCGGAGTAACCACGAGGTCCTGACAGAGCTTTGCTGCAGTGGTAAGAGCGCATCAGAAATGGCGGGCGCGTGGAATATGGAAGTTGAAATCTACTCCCTCGCAGTCTTAGGCAGACCTAAACAGGGCAAAGATTTAAACAAAATACATCCGGAAACAGTTAAACAAGACCAATTACTCAGCTGTCCTGCTGATCCTCTGCCTCTAATACCTTTAACCATAGACCCTGAACAAGCATGCTGATCGGATTCGGATGTTTCTGACTAAGTCTGACTTAATCTAGTCGCACTTCAGTTCCAAACTGCATACTTCTTTCAGGTGTGTGATCCAGATATTACTGCAGCCAAAGAGATCCGCAGGATACCACCAGGCATTTCTAATATAAAGACAAATTGTGCTGAAAAGGCAGTGATACAATTACAGTGTGCAGTATTTCTTTTGTCTTTTTAATTTTGATTGGCAATGACCATTGTTGACATCTGTAGGTGCATGAAATGTGTCTCTTTGCCCCAGGAATTTTGTGTTGATAAAGTCTGCTATACCATTTCAGAATGTTGGGAGGTATGCCATAAGGTGATGGGGAGTCCAGTGGTGTGCTTAGTTTTCACCATGGATATTGCTTCACTCAATTACTGACGACCTTAGAGTCTCACTTCTCCTGTTACAAAACGTCTGCTTGATTTAAACTGGAAATCCTAAGTAATGAAACCCTAACTGTCCCTGCTTCATCCTCCTGTGTGTGTCTTGTGTGTTTTGGCTACTGCACATGTGTTGCCATTGGGACAGGAGGAGGATCGGGCCGGGGGTGCGAGCGGATGGGTGCACGCGGCGGGTGCTTTTGCTCGTGCGGCAGGTGCGCGCGCTGACGTGTTGTGGCGGTGAGAGAGACCTGGAGCCCGTTTTTAAACGGGCTTAGGTCTGCTAGTATTTTATAATTAGAATGGTACAGAGGCACAGTGATGTAGTCCAATACCAGCCCAAGCCGTCCTTTTTAGTTTTACACTGAGTGGGGAAGTCTGTCTGCTCTGCTTCTTGGAGGGATTTTTCCTATCTGTCATTTTTTTTTATTACTGGAAATTAGGGAATGTCTCCAGTGGCGCGAGAGCAAGGACTACAATTAAAATCAGAAAAAGGTCAGTGTCTGTTAAAAGGTATTTATTTGTGTCTGTGTTCCAGTAATACATATATTGCATAAAAAGTGAGGATGAGTTGAGTTGCTGTACATTGGTATGAGGCCCCACCCTCTCAGTGATGTTTAGCCTATATAGGCATGCAGAATTTTCCTCCCAGAGCATCCTGGGGTCCAGGTGTTATTTTTACTTCGGGGCACACAGTAAACAAACATTCTACAGTTTTGCACCTATCAGCAGAAGTAAAGATGTCATCATCTGTGATAAATTTGAGAATGTAAATAGGGAAGAACAACGATTTTACATTGGGCAAACATGGACTAAATCATTTAGAAAGCAATATTGTTTAAAATAAACAATTTTATTAATTAAATTGTACCTGAGGCGGGGAGGGGTAAAACATGATACATACCTGGGGCTTTCTCCAGCCCCCTCCACGCTTTTATCGTTCCCTTGCCGTCCTCCTCTGACTCCTGGATCATATGTAATCGGACCCAAAATGTCCTCCAGTCGCTGCCTACCGCCAAGGGTAGAGGTGAGATAGCAAGGAAAGCGTAGGCTTTCCTTCATCAAGGCCAGGGTGCATGGATGGAAGGCTCTCCTTTTCTGCAATGTAAGCAGAAATTAATCCGCTTAGAGGTGCACCGATTCTGGGACGCCATGAAGGGAAGACCAGTCTCTTGCGGCAGTAAGAAGATGATCCTTCATCTCCACGTAGTGCAGCTTGAGCATTACATCTCGCAGAGTATCTGGATTTCTAGGTTTGGCAAGGGCCAGGAGGAACCGGTCTACCCGAAAGAGATCGGCATTCACTTGGTGCAAAAGTGCAGCCAGTAGGTTGAGGTCTATAGGCTTCAGGTCTTGGATAGATTCCGAGAGACCCCTAATATGCAGGTTAGATCTGCAGGCCCGGTTCTCAAAATCTTCAAGCTTGGCCTCGAGGGCCACGATCTTTGTGTCATGCAGATCGAGTTTGGTCTTGTCATCCATCGCGTCAGCGATGCTGTCGCATCGATTTTCCAGGTCCTCCACCTGCGATCCTATCTCCTGGATCTTGGTTTTCATAAGAACTTTAAGTTGGAGGGGCAAAAGAGGCAGAGGTGCCCTCTGGGCCACAGTTAGAATCGCCATGTAGTTGAGTCTTGTCGGCCATTGCGGCCTGTTCCATGTGCAGCTGCTTGATGAAACCTTTAATCGTCGATGGATCATCCTTCGACTTCTTTGACTTCCTGGTCATATCCCCTCATGCAAGGCAGGTCATGGGAGCAGATTTTTTGGCATGTAGAGGCTCAATTTGGGGTTGTTTTAGGCTGTCTGGGCTTGGAGCGGTCTAAGGATGCATCCTCTCACAAGCGCACTACTAAAAACAAAAATTTGCCTGGAAAAAAGTGTCTGGAGTGGCCTTTAGAGTGTCCCTGAAGTAAATGTTTGAAGTACATACAGGACTTCAATAAAAACCACTCAACCAAAGGTTCCCTACAGTAGCTGCTGGCAATTTTTAACAGGTCCAGATACTGGTGCAGTCGCAAGTGGAAAACTGAGGCAGCACGGTGGCATAGTGGTTAGATCTCTCGCCTTGCAACGCTGGGTCCCCAGTTTGAATCCCAGCCAGGTCAACATCAGCAAGGAGTTTGTATGTTCTCCACTTGACTGCGTGGGTTTCCTCCGGGCACTCTGTTTTTTTCCCACATCCCAAAAAACATACAGATAGGTTAATTGGCTTACCCCTAAATTGGCCCTAGACTATGATACATACACTACACGATACATACACTGACATATGACTATGGTAGGGACTAGATTGTGAGCCCCTCTGAGGGACAGTTAGTTACAAGTCAATATATACTCTGTACAGTGCTGCGTAATATGTCGGCGCTATATAAATACTTGAATAAATAAATAAATAAACTGTGCTTCCTGTTCGTCAGTGAAGTCATCTGTCTCATGAAATAAGCAATAAGGAGGCTTAAAGAGGAACTGTAACGACAAAACGGCCCCCGGGGGGTACTCACCTCGGGTGGGGGAAGCCTCCGGATCCTAATGAGGCTTCCCACGCCGTCCTCCATCCGTCAGGGGTCTCGCTGCAGCCCTCCGTGCAGCGGTGACGTAATATTTACCTTCCTGGCTCCTGCGCAGGCGCTCTGACGGCTGTCGGCGCCGAAGTAGGCGGAAATACCCGATCGCCGTTGGGTCTGCTCTACTGCGCAGGCGCAAGTTTCTGGCGCCTGCGCAGTAGAGCGGACCCGACGGAGATCGGGTATTTCCGTCTATTTCCGTGCCGAAAGTCGCCACAGCGCCCCCGCTGGAGCCAGCAAAGGTAAATATTGAACTGACAGTCGGCACAGTCGCCGGCTGTTCGGAGGGCTGCGGCGAGACCCCCGTGGGACAGAGGACGGCGTGGGAAGCCTCATTAGGATCCGGAGGCTTCCCCCACCCGAGGTGAGTACCCCCCAGGGGATCTTTTTAATGTTACAGAGTCTCTTTAAAGAAATGAATGCTGCCAGAATCGGTGGGTCCCAGGGTTAATAACTCAACCGCTGGCATGTAATTCATTAGACAGGGGAAGCTCTACCCCCTCATTTGGCAAGGCTTCAACCGCTTTAGCCATCCCCACCTGCATTGTCCTGGCACGCCCCCAGCTTGGCTGATACCAATTAGGACACGGTTGCTGAGCTGGAGGCAGGCCACAGCAACACATGTGGGGGTGGCCAGAGCTTCTTAAAAAGAAACTGCCACAGCGGTGTTGCCAAGGAGGTGAGCAGAGTTCCTGACATTGATGAATTACTGGAGAGTGGGTGAGTTATTAGCCCTGAGACCCACCAATCCTGGCAGCACTAAGACAGAGCCTTACATAAAAAGCTCTGTCTTTTTCACAGGAAATACTCTTTAAAACGTCAAAGGGTTGGGACTTTCTATTGGCAGTGGAGAAATCCTTTGTGACACTTTTAGCAACAGTAGAACTTCTCATGTATATTGCTGGAACAAAAAATAATTTTAGCAGGCAGCTTTCAGTGAAAGTAACCACTGATTATGTACTTTATCATCTCATGCTCAGTTTCCAAATATGTGACATCCCAATAAGAAACATGAGTGGGAGGTTGCAGAGTACTGACCAGCCTGACGGCTGTTTCACACTGTGCTGCTCCTCAACCAAGGCCGTGGTATGCAGCCACAGGTGCCATCAACGATACATGATATGACAGGAGAGAGCATAAAACCGTCCACGTTGCTGACAACCTCTGCTTCCTTTTCTTAAAGAATAAAAAGAATAAAAAAAGGTTAGGCAGTGTAGCTGGTACCATTAATGTTAATGTAACTGGTAGCCTTTGCATATAGCAGTAATAAAGATTAATTGTCCCTTCCTGAGTTCCCCCGTTTTAATACGGTAAGTTGCATCACAACGATGCCAACAACATTTGATTGCAGTTGTTGGTGTCTTGAGTAATAAGATTAAGGGACAATCACTTGTTCTTGCAAGTGATATTGGTGAAGTTTTTCCAAACCGTGCATTGTGTTTAGTCTGGTTATCTTTTGTATTGTACTTTGAGGGGGAAAAACAAAAAAAGGAAACCAGGAAGGAGGGGGGGGGGGGGGGGTGCGCAAGTTCTTTCACGCCACTATTTATCTTTGAAGGGAACCTTAACTGAGAGAGATATGGATGTTTCCTTTTAAACAATAACAGTTGCTTGGCAGTCCTGCTGATCTCATTGACCAAAGTAGTGGCTGAATCACACACCTGAAACAAGCATGCAGCTAATCCAGTCTGACTTGAGTCAGTGCACCTGATCTGTATGCTTGTTGAGGGGCTGTGGCTACAAGTATTAGAGACACAGGATCAGCAGGAGAGTCCGGCAACTGGTATTATTTTAAGAGGAAAAATCCATATCCTTCTCAGTTTAGGTTTCCTTTTAACATATGGCTGTAGGACTACTGTTAAAGAGAAACCGCAACCAAGCATTGAACTTCATCCCAATCAGTAGCTGATACCCCCTTTCCCATGAGAAGTCTTTTTCGTTTCCTCAAACAGATCATCAGGGGGCTCTGTATGGCTGATATTGTGGTAAAACCCCTCCTACAGTGTGATGTCAACACCAAGGTACTGACATCCCACTGTGGGAGCGTTGTTGCACTGTGGGAAATAACAGCTGTTTCAAACTGCCAAAAAAAGAGCAAGCAGCATCTCCTTCCACTGACATCACCTACCAGCAGTAAAAAGTTCACCATGTGATAAGTTTCAGAATGTAAATTGGGGAGAGGAAAGATTTTACAATGGGCAAACACTGACTAAATCATTTATACATAATTATTGTACAAATTATGCACCTTTTTGTCAATGTTCTTTTCACTGGAGTTCCTCTTTAACCACTTAAACCACTTAAGGACTGCAGTCATAAAACCCCTTAAGGACCAGACACTTTTTTCCCATTCAGACCACTGCAGCTTTAACGGTTTATTGCTCGGTCATACAACCGACTATCTAAATGAATTTTACCTTCTTTTCTTGTCACTAATGCAGATTTCTTTTGATGCTATTTGATTGCTGCTGTGATTTTTAGTTTTTATTATATTCATCAAAAAAGACATGAATTTTGTCAAAAAAATTTTTTTTTAACTTTCTGCGCTGAAATTTTTCAAATAAAGTAAAATTTCTATATACATTTTTGTCCAAATGTATTGTGCTATATGTCTTTGATAAAAAAAAAAATCCAATAAGTGTATATTTATTGGTTTGGGTAAAAGTGATAGCGTTTACAAACTATGGTGCAAAAAGTGAATTTTCCCATTTTGAAGCATCTCTGACTTTTCTGAGCACCTGTCAGGTTTCATCAGGTGCTAAAATTCCAGGATAGTATAAATACCCCCCAAATGACCCCATTTTGGAAAGAAGACATCCCAAAGTATTCAGTGAGAGGCATGGTGAGTTCATAGAAGATTTTATTTTTTGTCACAAGTTAGCGGAAAATTACACTTTGTGACAAAAAAAGTTTCCATTTCTGCTAACTTGTGACAAAAAAATATGAAATCTGACAAAAAAAATATGAAATCTGCCATGGACTGACCATGCCCCTCTCTGAATGCTTTGGGATGTCTACTTTTGAAAATGGGGTCATTTGTGGGGTGTTTACTGTCCTGGCATTTTGGGGGGTGCAAAATTGTAAACACCCCTTTAAAGCCTAAAGGTGCTCATAGGACTTTGGGCCCCTTAGCACACCTAGGCTGCAAAAAAGTGTCACACGTGGTATCGTCGTACTCAGGAGAAATAGTACAGTATAATGTGTTTTGGGGTGTATTTTTACACATACCCATGCTGGGTGGGAGAAATACTTCTGTAAATGACAATCTTTTGATTTTTTTACACACAATTGTCCATTTACAGAGTTATTTCTCCCACCCAGCATGGGTATGTGTAAAAATACACCCCAAAACACATTATACTACTTCTCCTGAGTACAGCGATACCACATGTGTGACACTTTTTTGCAGCCTAGGTGCGCTAAGGCAGTGTTTCTCAACATTTTATTGGTATGTACCCCTTATAAAACCCTGTACTCACCAAGTACCCCCTGGCATAGTAAATATTATCACAAGTACCCCTTAACAAATACATATTTAATCGTAGTACATGATAATTGGTTCTAAACAATTTCCAAGCATTTACTGTTGCTTTTAATTAGAAAAAAAATACTAATTTGGTGTTTATATAGGATTTATAATTTTCTAAAACTCTAAATTTGTTACTCTTGATCATGTATCTCAAGCCTGAGTACCCCCTGGAACCATCAGAAGTACCCCCTGGGGTACGCGTACCGCATGTTGAGAAACTAGGCGCTAAGGGACCCAACGTCCTATTCACAGGTCATTTTGAGACATTTGGTTTCTAGACTACTCCTCACGGTTTAGGGCCCATAAAATGCAAGGGCAGTATAGGAACCCCACAAGTGACCCCATTTTAGAAAGAAAACACCCCAAGGTATTCCGTTAGGTGTATGGTGAGTTCATAGAAGATTTTATTTTTTGTCACAAGTTAGTGGGAAATGACACTTTGAGAAAAAAACAAAAATCAATTTCCGCTAACTTTTGACAAAAAAATAAAATCTTCTATGAATTCATCATACACCTAACGGAATACCTTGGGGTGTCTTCTTTCTAAAATGGGTTCACTTGTGGGGTTCCTATACTGCCCTGGCATTTTAGGGGCCCAAAACCGTGAGGAGTAGTCTGGAAACCAAATTCCCCAAAATGACTGTTCAGGGGTATAAGCATCTGCAAATTTTGATGACAGGTGGTCTATGAGGGGCCGAATTTTGTGGAACCAGTCATAAGCAGGGTGGCCTCTTAGATGACAGGTTGTATTGGCACTGAAGTGCAGGAAGCGCAGGATGTTCTCAAATCGTGACCTGGACATGGCAGCAGAGAACATGGGCATGTGATGTATTGGGTGCGTAGACCAGTAAGACCGCAATACATTCTTTTTGACTAGACCCATGTTAAGGAGAAGGCCCCAAAAAAATATTACGTTCGCAAATTTGGAGTGGCTTCCACCGAAAAGGCTGGGCATAGTAGCTTCTTAGATTAGCGGTTGCGTATTATGTGGCATAACGGTTGGTCTCAGCCACAATTAAGTCGTACCAGCAGTGATCAGGGAAAACAAATTCTGTCACTGCGGTGGGGCAGGTGAGGGTTTGGCCGGGTGATCAGAAGCCCGCAGGGGGCAGATTGGGGCCTGATCTGATGGATAGGAGTGCTAGGGGGTGACAGGAGGTGATTGATAGGTGTCTCGAGGGTGATTAGAGGGGAGAATAGATGCAATCAATGCACTGGGGAGGTGATCGGAAGGGGGTTTGAGTGGGATCTGAGGGTTTGGCTGAGTGATCAGGAGCCCACACGGAGCAAATTAGGGCCTGATCTGATGGATAGGTGTGCTAGGGATTGACAGGAGGTGATTGATGGGTGTCTCAAGGTGTGAATAGAGGGGGGAATAGATGCAAGCAATGCACTGGGGAGATCTGGGGGGTCTGAGGGCGAGCTGAGGGTGTGGGTGGGTCATTGGGTGCCCACAAGGGGCAGATGAGGGTCTGATCTGATGGGTATGATGGATAGCAGTGACAGGTGGTGACGGGGTAATTGATGGGTGATCAATGGGTGATTGGAGGGGAGAACAGATGTAAATAATGCACTCGGGGGGTGATCAGAGGGGGTCTGGGAGGCTGAGGGTGTGGGCGGGTGATTGGGTGCCCGCAAGGGGCAGATTAGGGTCTGATCTGATGGGTAGCAGTGACAGGGGGTGACGGGGTGATTGATGGGTGATCAGTGGGTGATTGGAGGGGATAACAGATGTAAATAATGCACTGGGGAGGTGATCAGAGGGGGTCTGGGGGGCTATCTGAGGGTGTGGGTGGGTGATTGGGTGCCCGCAAGGGGCAGATGAGGGTCTGATCTGATGGGTATGATGGGTAGCAGTGACAGGGGGTGATTGATGGGTGATTAGAGGGGAGAACAGATGTAAATAATGCACTGGAGAGGTATTCAGGCGGGGTCTGAGGGTGATCTGAGGATGTGGGCGAGTGTTTGGGTGCCCGCAGGGGGCAGTTTAGGGTCTGATCTGATGGGTAGCAGTGACAGGGGGTGACAGGGTGATTGATAGGTGATCAGGGTGTGATTAGAGGGGAGAATAGATGCAAGAAATGCACTGGCGAGGTGATCAGGGCTGGGGTCTGAGGGCGTTCTGAGGGTGTGGGCGGGTGATTGGGTGCCCGCAAGGGGCAGATGAGGGTCTGATCTGATGGGTAGCAGTGACGGGTGGTGACGAGGTGATTGATGGGTGATTAGAGGGGAGAACAGATGTAAACAATGCACTTCGGAGGCGATCTGAGGGCGGTCTGCGGGCGATCTGAGGGTGCGGGCGGGTGATCAGGTGCCCGCAATGGGCAGGTTAGGGTCTGATCTGATGGGTGTTAGTGACAGGTGGTGAAGAGGGGGGATTGATGGGTGATTGACTTGTGATTGACAGGTGATTACAGGGGAGAATAGATGTATACAGTACACAGGGGGGGGATCTGAGGGGGGGGGTCTGGGGAGGATCTGAGGGTGTGGGGGGTTGATCAGGAGCCCCCAGGGGGCAGTTTAGGACCTAATCTTAAAAATAACGTTGACAGATAGTGACAGGGAGTGATTGATGGGTGATTAGGGGGGGATGTTTGGGTGCAAACAGGGGTCTGGGGGGTGGGCAGGGGGGTTCTGAGGGGTGCTGTGGGCGATCAGGGGGCAGGGGGGGGCAGATCAGAGTGCTTGGGTGCAGACAGGGAGGGCTGCAGCCTGCCCTGGTGGTCCCTCGATCACTGGGACCACCAGGGCAGGAGGCAGCCTGTATTAATACGCTTTGTATACATTACAAAGCGTATTATACGCATGTATCGCGGCAGATAGGGGATCCACTGTGAAACGCGCCACAATACATTTTTTAAACACAGCCTTTGCATAACATTGTGGTCAACACCGCCTTGCTTTGCTAGCTGTTCTCGCCTACTACACTCATAGCTGGAATCAGGCTCATACTGGCTGAGCGCAGAAACACATTTACACGCCGACCGCAGCGTGTGGATTCCCGACCAGATCACCATCCAAGAATGCGAAGATACCCATGCAAGTCATGTCCCCAGCATAAGAGGGACACAAGTGTGACCGCTGGAAAACCTATATAGGTTTCTCCAGCCCCGACAACCAGGTGAGACCTTTTCAATAGGGCCTAGAGCCCAGGGATGAGCAGAAACTACGCCAGTGCGAATTTACGCATAGTAGTTCACATCTACGCATCGTAGTTTGTAGGTGAAGTTTCAAAACTACGCTTATGAATTTAGTGTATTGCGTAGTGAACTACGAATGCGTTACTCGCGTCTAATTTTACGTGTGCGATTGTATACTTACAAATTTACGCATTGGAAAGGGGAATGTACGCATAGAAGAGTTACCGGTATAAGCATTTAAAGAGGAATTGATGAGTAAAATTTTCTGCATACGGGCATAAGCATCCGCATACACTACGCTTCGTACTAAGCGTAATTGCGTATTTTAGCGCGTAGTCTACGAAATGCATACAAAACGAATATTTGATTTCAAAGCCGTAGTTTGGCGAAGCGTAATTGCGTAAAACTACGCGTAGTTCCAGCGTGGCGAAGTTGGCTGACTACGACCATCCCTGTTAGAGCCTGCACCTACTTCTGACATGTGAGACGCTGGGAGGGACTATCTAATACTATTGGGGGCACATCTGACTATCCAATACTAATATCTAGGGGGCATACTCAACTAACCTAACACCTGCCACTACCAAGAACACTGTTCCCTCATTAGCAGTGCTGTGATCTTTAACAGGGGCAGTCGAAATGGAGGGGAACCAAAGTCTACTTTCACTCAAGGCATTGTAAAACCTAAGGACCTCCCTGGCTGCATGCATTTGCATAAATTAATGTCAAAACTATTAGCATCTCCTTAAATACCTAACCCTTCAATAACTTTATCCCTGACCTGTTTGGTGTGTTCTTTGGACTTCATGGTGTTGTTGCTCCCAATATTCTCTTAGACAACCTCTGAGGCTATCACAGAGCAGCTGTATTTGTACTGACATTAGATTACACACAGGTGCACCCTATTTAGTCATTAGCACTCATCAGGCAATGTCTATGGGCAACTGACTGCACTCAAACCAAAGGGGGCTGAATAATTACGCACACCCCACTTTGCAGTTATTTATTTGTAAAAAAAAAATTGGAATCATGTATGATTTTCATTCCACTTCTCACATGTACACCACTTTGTATTGGTCTTTCACGTGGAATTTCAATAAAATTAATTCATGTTTGTGGCAGTAATATGACAAAATGTGGAAAACTTCAAGGGGGCCAAATACGTTTGCAAACCACTGTATCCCTGTTGATCCAGAGGAAGACGAAAAACCCTTACAAGGCTTTTGGGCTTACAAGGATGTAAGAACATGTCGGATAGAATCTGCCGGGGGCGATTATTAAGGAGATATGTTTATTTTATTGGGCTGTTTTCAGTTCAATTGTCCTTTAACTATCGCTACTATACTATACGCTACTATAGCTCGCTCCATTTACTACATACCACCATCATGTCCCATGGATGGATTAATGAAGAGGCAGAATTTGGAGCGTTCCGACAAGTGAATTCGGTCCATCGTCCTGTGAGCGACGCTCTAGTGGAGATCTATCAGCTAGCTATACAGCATACAATGTTGATTGGCCAACCTTGCCACTTCTTTGACGTAAGACGATCTACCTCAAAAATCCCTTATACTATACAGATTTAGTAAAACCGGAGATGGGCGTACAATCAAGCTTGTGTGGTGTATGGACACCTTTAGGCTGTACTCCTTGGTCCATCCATGTCATCTGATTGGCTGTTCATCATGTTTCTTCCAGCCGACCCCCAGAGTTGGGTTGTCCCATACATTCCTGACAGGTTACTACTATAAAACTAAAATGAGACGTTCACTTTAATTTTGCAAAAGTAAATATCCATTTCTATAGGCATTCAAATTGTTTTTGTGATGCACAGAAAAAAAAAGTTTACTCCACAAGTTTCATCTTTAGATTTTCATTGGAGTTTTTCTTTTTTCCCTTTTTCTAAATGGCCCACATTACGCTCCTGTTTTGCTCATAAACATGGGTTAATCACCCATGAAATTGAATTTAAAAGGTTTTGGTTGTTGAGCAATATGCCTCTAAATTCAGCCTGAAAAAATCCATTTTTTTCATTGATTTCAATAATCTGTCCTAACAATTATCACGTTGCCAAATGGTGCTGTGCCTAATCTAAATATAGCCTAGGCAGAGGGAGAAAGTGATATTGAATTGATACCACATTTCAGTCTGCTCAGTTCCTTCCGGCTGTCTAACCTCAGATAATGTGCTGTAACTGCTACTGCCAGAGTGATTTCCTTGTACGGTAGGCCAGCTAGGTGTCTATCTGCTGTCGCTTTTTGTCCCTGCTTGCCATGAACTGGCTGTGTTCTGTGTTGCATCAAAAATGACTAGTATTCCACTGCTGTAGACGCTGAAGGCGTAACTACAAATCATGGAACCTTTCAATAATACGATGCTGAGCCCCCCCACGTTCTCATCCCTGTAACCCATGGTGACCCCAAGGCTACAGTACCTGTCTTCTAAGGATCATGTGACAAGTGTAGTCACAATAATTCCCCTCTTCCCCCTAACAGTGAGGACACAACAATATTGTACAGTGGGGGAGGATATCCTGTATTGCAAGAGAGTAGGAAGTTAGAGGTATAACAGTCATGGGTTCCCTTGTGTCTTCAGGGGCTGCTCCCGCTTTTGTGTTAGATGGAAGGCTCGATTTACCATAATGCATTTGCTACTATCCTCTGAAGAAGTGAGGTTGTGTCTGGCGAAACACATCTAGTCTTTGCCCTATAAGCTCATGCGTTTTATTGTATTATCTTCACATAAATGTTTAAAGTCCTTGAACCTGTCCTAATTAGCCAATGACTCTGGGATATCGAGTTGTCGATCCAGGCGGGTTCTTATAATAATCTAATATATAATAATAATACGAAAATGTATATAGTGCTTTTATCCTGCCTGACTCAAATTGCTCAAGAGCTACAGCCACTGGGACACGCTCAAGAGGCCACCCTGCAGTGCTAGGATGTCTTGCCTTGACCTCCATTCTTCAACGTGGACAGAGCAAGATAGATGACCGGAATCAACATCTGTGTAACCCAATAGCACTAAGCTTAACAAATGCTTTCTAGCTGAAATCTGCCGTACCACATTTCTCAACCACCACAGAGGTGAGCACGGTATCATATGTGTGAAGTTCACTTCTACACCAGATACACACGGGGAGCACTGTATTCTCTTCCACACCCCTTTCTTTTGTCTATTTACCATAAAGCAGTCTTGGGCTTCTACATAGGTTAGCAATTAGGGAAGACTAGCCATTACATTGGCTTTCAGAGCTTATATCTCTGCACTTGGAGCATTTTGGTGTTAGGATATTGGCTCTGTTAGTCTGTGCCTCTCGGATTTACAAGCCCTACTCCATAGAGCCAAATTAATCCATGCCATGCACTGATGAGGATCAAACGATCCGAAACACTCTGTATGCATGTTGGATTATTATGGCTCTGTACATATTAACAAGCTGACACATCATTGCATTCCAGCGGTTCTGGGGGTGTGTTTAGCTTCTAAGGGTACAATGGTTAATTTGCATATATTCAGCAGTGGTGCCTGGGAGACATCTCGAGCTCACTCCAACCTGAATTATCGCAAATTCTTTCTGTTTTAGGAAAGCAAACTTTTGTTTTTCTACTATAGACACATTTCTTCTTACTGTAAACGCAATGGCTGCGCACAATGATTACTGCAAACAAGTCTCTATTATCTGCATCAGGTACAGTGCTGTAAACAGTCAATCCAGCCCTGTCACTCCTGTACTCAAACAGTCCAACAGTTCTTCCTAAATTCCAGGCTGCTTTGCCACTGATCACCTTTGGCGAGATATCACCACCACCACACCCCTCACAGTGAGCACTCACCGCTCATATATGACCCTCTTTTAGATGGGTCCTCAGCGCTTATGGGGTCATCAGGCCGCCCCCTGCCACTCAGGAATCTCGTCCACTTAGTTGAACTTGTTGCAGGATCATATACACTCTAAAACATAATCAGAGCTCTCATAGCGTAACACTGTAAAATTAGTTTTATTTTAAAAAGATTGCACACTTACAAACAAGAGGCTTGGTGTTGGGCACAGAGTTTTAGTGGGCTCTACCCCAATCGTAGGCCACCGGGTTGGCTTGCCGCGCTGACTTGGTCCACCTCCCGTGGTCTCTCCACCTCGCCCCTCTGGTGTCTGCCGAGTATTAGCAGAGAAGTTTCCAGCTGTGTTATCATTGCTTCCTCCTTGTTGATTGGCTAAGCTAAGTTCCCTTACTGAAAATACCCTTTTTAATTCTTAACCCTAATTTCTCACCTCTGGTAATGCCTTCTTGATGCTTGTTCCCCCCCCCCCCCCAATTAGCTTCTATCTGATGCCTACCCCTCCTCCACCCACATTAACTTGTTCTTGATGTCTATTCCTACCTACTCCCTAACTCCTTCCTGATTCCTAACCTTAATCTATTAACCAGCGCTGGATTTCTGGAATCCCTACATGGGCCTGGGCCTGGGCCTTGGGTGCCTGCTGTCCAAGTAGATGGTTGGACATAGGAAAAGGATTGCTATAACATTTTTAACCCAGGAAACAGGAAGCAGTGAGGGCAGTGAAGGGTGTCCTCTACTTCCATAGGCTGAAAACTGACCAGGCAGGAAGTGGGAGTAATACTTGTAATAAATAGCACAATCATTTGAGACACATGCATTAGAATGAGGGGTGTAGGATAGACTTTAGAAGGCATCAGAAAGCTAAGACATACTATAGAGGAGTGGGGGTGCACTAGAAAGTTCCCTTTTGTAAATTTCCATGTCCATGTTTGCTCATTGCTCAGCAACAAATATGAAGCTACGGTTTAAGTTTTTATAGCACTGCAGGGTTGAGGTAAAGTGGACAGTTTAGTCTAGGTTTTCTTTGAAGCAACCTATAACGTTGGTGTGTGTGCAGGGGCATAACTATAAATAATGGGCCCCCCTATATTTACACCCTTTTACTTGCCAACCCCTTGTGACCTTCACAGCCTTGGAGCCCATCTTGCAAACCAAGTATGGAGCTTGTTATCTTCATATGAATAACAAGTGTAGCCACAAAAACATGTGATCCGAAGGATGGACCCCTTTTATTGAATAGCGTTTAGTAGTAGTTGGGACTTTCTTACAGCTCTGGGTGCCCCTGCAGGTTGCAAGGGCTGCTCCTCTGTAGTTACGCCCCTGTGTGTTTTTGGGGAGCAGTGTCACATGGGTTAGATTAGAAGGATTTGATTGGATTTGGTTTTAAAGGAGGCCCGAGGTGAGAGGGAAATGGAAGCTGACAGGTTTGTTTCCTTTTAAATAGTGAACATTGCCTGCCTGTCCTGCTGATCCTCTGCCTCTAATACTTTTAGCCATAGACCCTGAACAAGCATGCAGATCAGTTGTCTATGACAAATCTGACAAGATTAGCTGCATGCTTGTTTCAGGAGTGTGATTTAGATCCTACTGACCAGAATGATCCGCAGGACTGCCAGGCGACTGTTATTGTTTAAAAGGAAATAAATATGGCAGCTTGCATAGGCCTCACACCTCGGGTCTCACGCCTCACCTTTTAAAAAACTCCAGGTAAGTGGAAGGAACGGCTTTACTTTTAGCTGTCCCCAAACCGATCTCCTCATCTGTATAAATAACCCATAGTAAGCCGTCAAAGGTAAGCTTTCATTAGTCTGACTACAACAACGTAATGTATAAGCTAATAAATGGCTGCTCTGGGTTACAGCTCTTAATTGCCCTTTTCATCATGCTATTAAATAATTGCCTAAGTGTTTTGCCTCAACAAGCTTCTTTGCGGAAGCAGATTCAATTACGCCACCGCCCCACCCCCTGACGGTAGGTATAATAAAGGAATTGTGGCCGGGCCTTGATTCACAGCACATTTTTACACCAGTGATTTGGCAGGTGATGGGAGAGCTTGGCAGCGCTGTTGTAAATTAATTCATAAAAAGCACCGGTATGATAGCTTGTAGTGGCGAGGAGTGTCGCTCTCTGCTTCATACACATCACTGCATCTCCCTCGGGGAATGTTAATTTACAGAAAGTAAACATTTCTAAACAGCCACTAAATCATCACCCTTCATAGGCCTTGCCAAGTCTGGAGAACCTGCACAGACAGCACGCTCCCATATCCATCATCAGTGTAATCGAGAGAGACACAATAGCTGCTGCAGTATTAGGCTCCTATTTCAAAGCACTTTACCCCAAAATAGGATTATTCATTGTGTTAATGTATTGTTTAATATCTCTTGTTAAAAGCCGAATTTCAGAACAATGTTTCTTTGTTTTTTTTATTAAACATATTCACGCATCTAAATGATAAAATTGAATATTTACAATGCATGTCCACTTTTCCTGGAAATAAAACATATCAAATCCCTGTTGTGTATTTTAACAAGCTGGACTGCACAGGCATACCTGTGATTACTCTGGTGTACAACCTAGTGAACTCTACCGCTTTCCATGTGATATACTAGAAAAGCTGTCTTGTGTCACTGTCAGCTGCTGCTGAGATGGGAGTGATTGCTCCAGCTGACAAATACAAGTCTCCAACATAACCAGGATGTCTCTTATCCTGCCTTCCTGGGGAATGGCTATTCCATAGCAGTTGAACTAAAGAAAGGGATGGAAGGCTGCCCAAGAAATGTTACGTCCTCTTCTGTTCAGCTAATTATCAAAATATTGTGAAAAATCTCCCCCCTAAGGGAGGTTCATAAATGGAATGTGCAGTGGAAAAGGGGTACCAGGTATTACTTACCGTCAGGGGGCTGCGCTCTAGCCTCTCATCGTTATGCTGGCATCCATCTTCACATTACAATTAACACACTTTAACACGCATGCCCCTTCCATGTTTAGCTACATATCACCTCCCCAATGCTAAACAGGAGGACTGGCCATTGATAAATACTAATGTTCTTCCTTCCTCTACACCAGGCCTTTTTTCACTAAATAGGCCACTGCAGCTTTAAGGTCTCGCTGCAGGGCCATCCAACTCCGCACACAAGTGATTTCCCCACCCCCTTTTCTCCCCACATACAGAGCTCTCTGTTTGTGGGGTCTGATCGCCCCCCCCCCCCTGTTTATTTTTTTTGTCAATATTTATATTATTATTATTATTAATAATACATTTTACTATTTTTTTTAAATAATTTCTTTACGTCCCCTCCCTCCTTCCCCCCTCCAGCCAATCATAGCGATCGGCTGTCATGAAGGCGGAGCTCCACCTTCCAAGCGGAGATGCGCGCACACGATCTCCTGCTAGCCCCATTGAAAGCCATTCACGCCAATCGGTGCGGAGTGGTCCTGGGGCTGCCGCCGCGTTTACGCCATTCGTCGTGGAGCGGTCGGCAAGTTGTTAGACAATTTCCTGGCAACCCTGCTGATCTTTCAGGCATCGGTAGTGTCTGAATCACACACTTGAAACACGCATGCATCTAATCCCATCATCTGATCAGCATGCTTGTTCAGGGTCTTGGCTAAAATAATTAGAGGCAGAGGTTCAGCAGGCAGGCAACTGGTATTTAAAAGGAAATATGGCAGCCTCCCGCTACCTCTCACTTCAGGTGTCCTTTAAAGCCTTGCCAACAAAGATCATATTCTCAAATGTTAATAATCTTTTTCCTATTCAAAAATATTTTAACTAAGTATTTTTGGTCACTAAATAAATAAGTAAATAAAATAAAACTGCAAAAAAAAAAAAAAAAAAGAAAAAAAAAAAAGATTGAAAAGAACTGAATTCTTCACTTAATATTTTTTCCACGTCGTTTTTGGAAAGGAAGATGTGGGGGAGTTCTGTGGATGAGAATATTAAGAGGAGTTCTTAGAAAGTCTTAACTTATTGCCCATACTAACATTCCTACATAGCTGGTAGGTCTATAGAAGTCAGTTTAATTAAATTGTATGATTTTTTTTTTGAAAATTATTTTTATTTGTTTTTGGTAAAAAAGACATACAAACTCCGACACCTCTTCTCCGCACGCAGGCTGGAGGGCATCTCAACAAACATATACAGCACAACACAGAAAAAGACCACCACTTCCCTCAACCACCCACCCCTGCACGCCACTTGAAACCAGCCCCCTCCCTCCCCACCCCCTGTCGAAGTCCACACCTTGAGCTAACAGTCCAAAAGCAAGACAGAGACCCAGGTGCCTAGTTCAGTTAGATTCTGCTTTATCTGTCCAGGGCTTCCAAACTTTTGTAACTTTTTGTGGGCATCCTCTAGCGGTATATGCTGCCTTATATAGAGGCAGAGAGTTGTTTATTAGTGATTGCCACTGTTGTATGGTCGGGGGGTCTGCTGCTTTCCAGTTTAAGACGATAGCTTTCCGGTAGTAGAAGAGTGTGAGTCCAAGCAACGTTCTTTGGGGGTTTTTTTGGAGCAAGTGAAAGAGGTCAGGCCAAGAAGGCACCAGGTAGGATCTGGTTGGACTGCAACTTGAGAAATTTGAGATATGAAGTCACATACGAGAGTCCATAGAGGCGCAAGCCTAGGGCAGTTCCAAAAAATATGGGCGAAGTCAGCTTGAGGAGAGCTGCATCGCCAGCAGGTATTACTGTAGGAACTATCAAGCGTGGCCAGTCTAACAGGTGTCAGGTAAGCTCTGTGTAATATTTTAAATTGGATAAGCCTGTCTCTAGTGGCTATTAAGTGCTGAAACGGTACAATCCATGCGTCCTCCCAGTCTTCATCATCAGTAGACGGAGCAATATCCATCCATGGAGCCTTAAAGACCGAGATGTGGGGTTCAGTGATTAGGATAATGTTCTTGTAAATTGAAGATAGTGCTTTAGTGCAATTATTGTTAGAGAGGGTATCTTCGACTTCAGAGGAACGGATACGTGGAGAAGATGAGCCAAACTGGGCCTGAAATGCGTGTCGCATCTGGAGAAACCGAAAAAGTGAGAGTTGGGAAGGTTATAAGCATCTTTCAAGTAATCAAAGGTTGCGAGTAATCCGGAGGAGGTGATTAGTGTTGGGCGAACAGTGTTCGCCACTGTTCGGGTTCTGCAGAACATCACCCTGTTCGGGTGATGTTCGAGTTCGGCCGAACACCTGATGGTGTTCGGCCAAACTGTTCGGCCATATGGCCGAACTAAGAGCGCATGGCCGAACGTTACCCGAACGTTCGGCTAGCGCTGTGATTGGCCGAACGGGTCACCTGGTTCAGACCCGAACGCGCTCTGATTGGCCGAACGGGTCACGTGGTTCGGGTAAATAAATACCCAATCCACGTCATTTCTCCGCCATTTGTCTGTGGGTTTAGCTTTGGGTAGGCAGGCAGGGTAGTTCTCTCTCCAGCCAGGCTAGCCAGGGTCCCCCGGTCATTGTGTCGCTGCTGGGAATAGTAGTACACCGCTCAGCCACACTATATAGCATTGTGTTTACTGCCACTCTGTGTGTCTGCTGGGAACAGTAGTACACCGCTCACCCTGTATAGCATTGTGCTCTGTGTCGCTGCTGGGAATAGTAGTACACCGCTCAGCTACACTATATACCAGCAGGCCCTTGTGGAGACTTTAGAGAGGAGATTGACATCCTCCCCCTCCTCTAGCCAGTTGTACGCCGACAGACTGACTTCCGCAAACCCAGGACGACCAGGAGGGCAGCAAACAACACAAGCCGCAGCTAGTGCCCAAAAGGGAATGGTATCGGCAGTGTCCTTGGAGTGGGAAAATTTTCTGACACCCATGCAGCAGCCCACAGAACAGCAAGCGTGCAGATCCACCTCCAACACCGATCGCCTGGAGAAGATGGTCAAAGACTACATGTCAGATGGCGTAGCTGTGTTGAACAATCCATCTGCACCCTTCAAATATTGGGTATCGAAGCTAGACACCTGGCACGAACTGGCAATGTACGCAATAGAGGTACTGGCTTGCCCGGCAGCCAGCGTTATGTCGGAACGCTGTTTCAGTGCTGCCGGAGGCATCGTCACAGATCGGCGTATCCGCCTCTCCACAGAAAATGCAGACCGTCTGACTCAAATTAAAATGAATCAATCCTGGATTGGAAACGACTATGCAACACTCCTGGACCCCAACCAAGTAACATGAACAATGACCATCTGTGATGGGTTAGCGTTGCCGGTCCCTGTTTATGGAACCTCTTATCTTTTTTACATTTATGACTGCATGGCGGCAAAAAGCATGCTATCCGCACGCTTTTTGTCCTCATGCAAGGCCTGGGTTGTTGTGTCTCAAAGCGTGGCCTTCTCCTCCTGCGCCTCCTCCTGTTCCATCACGTGTGCTGCTGCTGGGTTAGCGTTGCCGGTCCCTGTTTATGGAACCTCTTATCTTTATTACATTTATGACTGCATGGCAGCAAAAAGCATGCTATCCGCACGCTTCTTGTCCTCATGCAAGGCCTGGGTTGTTGTGTCTGAAAGCGTGGCCTTCTCCTCCTGTGCCTCCTCCTGTTCCATCACGTGTGCTGCTGCTGGGTTAGCGTTGCCGGTCCCTTTTTATGGAACCTCTTATCTTTATTACATTTATGACTGCATGGCGGCAAAAAGCATGCTATCCGCACGCTTCTTGTCCTCATGCAAGGCCTGGGTTGTTGTGTCTGAAAGCGTGGCCTTCTCCTCCTGCGCCTCCTCCTGTTCCATCACGTGTGCTGCAGCTGGGTTAGCGTTTCCGGTCCCTGTTTATGGAACCTCTTATCTTTATTACATTTATGACTGCATGGCGACAAAAAGCATGCTATCCGCACGCTTCTTGTCCTCATGCAAGGCCTGGGTTGTTGTGTCTCAAAGCGTGGCCTTCTCCTCCTGCGCCTCCTCCTGTTCCATCACGTGTGCTGCTGCTGGGTTAGCGTTTCCGGTCCCTGTTTATGGAACCTCTTATCTTTATTACATTTATGACTGCATGGCGGCAAAATGCATGCTATCCGCACGCTTTTTGTCCTCATGCAAGGCTTGGGTTGTTGTGTCTCAAAGCGTGGCCTTCTCCTCCTGTGCCTACTCCTGTTCCATCACGTGTGCTGCTGCTGGGTTAGCGTTTCCGGTCCCTGTTTATGGAACCTCTTATCTTTATTACATTTATGACTGCATGGCGGCAAAATGCATGCTACCTGTGCAAAGAAAACAGACATTTCCCGCATTTTAAAGACCGTTTTCCCTTTGAAACGTTAAAATTGATTTTCTCAAAAACTATAAGCTCTTTTTGCTAATTTTTTTTCCTCTTGTACCCACTCCCAAGGTGCACATACCCTGTAAATTTGGGGTATGTAGCATGTAAGGAGGCTTTACAAAGCACGAAAGTTCGGGTCCCCATTGACTTCCATTATGTTCGGAGTTCGGCGCGAACACCCGAACATCGCGGCCATGTTCGGCGAACGTTCGCGAACCCGAACATCCAGGTGTTCGCCCAACACTAGAGGTGATGTGAGAGATGAGGCTGACACCTTTGGAAATCCAGATGATGGGATCGGGTATAGTGTAGAAGTCTTTGAGGGTAGGGTTGTTCCAAAGTGGAGTTTTAGGTGAGAACGTTTTGGATTTGGGAGAGTCCCATGCATGCACCAGGTTCCATGCTTTGATTACTGTTTTCATTGATGTAGTTATGGGGTAAGGGGCTTGGAGACCTCGATAAAGGAGCTGTGATAAGGCTTCATAGGAGCCAAGTTGAGCGGCTTCCAGGACTGTCGCTGCATTTGTTTCATCTGGGCAAAGCCACCAGTTTGCAGTTACAAGGATGCTAGCAATATAATATTTCTGTAAGCGGGGAAAGGCTAGTCCCCCCTCTGTCCACGGCCTCTGGAGTTTTTTAAGACTTATTCTGGGGGACCTTTTGTTCCATATAAAACTGAGGAAAAGTGAATTGAGTTGGGCAAAAAAAATTTTGGGAATCCAGATAGGGCAGTTCCTAAAAACATAAAGTAGGCGAGGTAGTATTTTCATTTTAATTAAGTTTATTCTTCCAATTAGGGATAAAGGAAGAATTTGCCATTTATTTAGACATTCCTTAGTGTGGGATATTAAGGGCAAGAGATTATAATCATAAAAATCAGCTACGTTGTTTGTGATCTGTATACCGAGATATTTGGTATTAGATACCACCTCAAGGGTAGATGATGAGGTGGATATTGGTGTAAGTGGAAGATGTTTAGACTTCCTCCAATTGACTCCAAGGCCAGTAAAAGGCAGGAATTTTTTCAAAGATATCCAAGACACCGACAATGGAGCTATCTGGGTCCTCGAGATAGATGACGAGATCGTCAGCGTACAGGGATACCCTCTCCTCCAGCCCCCGACCCGAAAGCCTGAAATATCAGGGCTTTGTCGTAGGGATGCTGCTATTGGTTCCATTGCTAGGGCAAAGAGGGCCGGAGAGAGAGGGCACCCCTGTTGAGTGCCACGGTATAATTAAATTGTATGATTAAAACATAATAATGCATATGCCTTCTTTAGAAAGAATTTGCACGGTAGAGACCTCCTGTATTTCATATGGTCTTCTCTTTCTAGGAATGTACTGACTGCATGGACAATCTGCACAGCATCTCAGAGACATTACACTGAGTAAGTCAAAATGGCATTTTTGTAGATAACTTTTAAATATTTGCCAAAATGATGATAGTTTTGGTCAGTTGTTTTTAAATTCATTATTATAAGTTGTTGTTTTTTGTTTTTTTAGAAAGTAAGGTTTTAAGTTTGTGTGACAAAACTTTTATTGTAGAAACAACCATTTAATACAACTTGCAGTCAATACTCTGTTCACAAAGCTTGCTAGATAAGAAAGATCAGCACTGCCTACAGAGTAAACTATCCCTGTCTTGTTTACTTTGGGTAGAGAGACGAGTGTGTGTCCCTCCTCTCTGAGGGAATGTACAGTGTGGTGTTATGAATTCAGTGTGGAACCATTGAGCAACACCACCGGGGAACCTCACCATAACCTGCCTCACAAGCCCCATTGTGATACTTATCACAGTGCTATTGTGCAAATCATATATTGTAAGTCAGAGACAGTGGCCTAAAAAAAGAGAGCATCTCCCATTGAGTACATGGCCTTTGAGAGGTGCTTTCTGCGCTAGGGTGGCATACATATAATGGGGTTACGTCGTGCAGTGCCCCGAAACATGGGTGTGGTCATGGACCAGAATGTGGGTGTAGTCATGGGTGGAGACAAATTTACATGAACTCAGAGCCGGCAGAAAGCGGCAACACAAGGTTCCATCCTGACACCAGGTAACTAACCGGGGCAATTTATTTTCAATTAAGTGTCCCTTTTAAATGGCAACATAACTATTGATCCAAGGAAAGGTTTTATCCATTGACAGTCCAAAAACATTGTTAGTCTGAAGTAAGTTCCTTAGAATCAATGGCTCTGAGGACTTTGCATTGTCTTGAACCTCCACCATCCACCAGCAGGGGGCCTGTTAATACTATTATAAGGACTTGCAGTTCCTTATTTGGCCTCTGGGTCGCTTCATGTGAACTCTCGCCACCAGCTGCATCCTGTGTTCATTAATTACATGGACTATTTAAGATCTGCTCTTCCTCTTCTTAATCGCCAGAACTTTGAGCTCCCAGGTCTGAGTTTCTGGACATCCTGGTTCCTGATCCTTGCTCTGATCTCTGTTATGCCTTCCTGTTGCCGAACCCTGTTATTTCTGTCTGAGACCTTGGTTTTGCCTTATCCCTGGTACTGTACTTACCTGATTACCTGTTATTGACCTTGCTCTCGTGTTTGACTCTGATACTCTGCCTGATTCCTTATTACCGTGTATGATTGTATATATTTGTATGTTGCTACTTTCTGTATATATTATTGTGCACTTAGATAGATAGTCAGGTGTTGTAAATATTCATCACTGCCTCCTGGGTTATTTGTGTGTATATATGTAATATATATATATATATATATATATATATATATATATATATATATATATATATATATATATATTATACATATTGTGCTGTACATAGGTTTGCATTTATGGTTGTATGCATGCTTGCATTATTGTTTGGCAATAAAACGTTATATTTGCATTATATTCCTTGTTTCAGTGTCTGTATACTGCAAACTGTGGTCAACACCCAGTTCCTCCATCCAGGCCTGTGACACCTGGATCTTCTTTCAGCCCCCTAATGTCCTCCTGCTCCCTCGCTGTGATTTCACGCTCCTCTGTTCCTCTGCTTTCCCCCTCCATAAGTCAGACAATTCTGTGAGTCACACATGTGGGCTGCATGCCTCCTCCATCACGCTCCTGTGGCTGGGATTGGCTTGGGCAGTAAGCAATTTTTGCTTACTGCCGAAGCGCAGAGCGCTCCTGGTCATGGGAGCATGTTGTAGGAGGTGCACAAACATGAGGCTGCGCATCCATCGTTCCGAGACACCGGGGGAACCGAGCAGCACTGGATGACGGTGAGGGACCAGTAAGCCTTTAGGGTACTGGAAGAAGGCCAAGGTTACATTTCTTCTTGCTATAGGCAACAATAGTTTCAGAGAGATTCAGGCTGTGCCTTCCCCTTCCAGTCAGGAGAAGAGTAGAAATTATATAATTCTGGCCTGCAATTTGAAGCATGTAGATCTGAGGCACCCTAACTATGCTTTATACTGGGCTATAATTTAAATCTCCAATACAAAAGAGTCAAGAAAAATGTATCCAGAAATGTAGAAGATAGTAAAGTATTTCTTTTAACTCTTTGTGCTAGTTGTCTTTAATTTGATGGCATTCTGGCCAGTACCAGCAGCCCTAACTGCAGAGCCATAATAGTAACACCCTTGATTCAACATTTCTGGTCAAGGGAACAAAACATTTCAGTGATAGCAGTGACAATTTGTCACTCAGAAAGTGGCCGAAAGAGGCTCTTTACTTGATGATGTAACCGATATAAGAAAACTTTTGTGCCTGGAAAAGGGCTGTAAATTAAAGGATACCCAAAGTGATGAGTGACATGATGAAATAGACATGTGTATGTACAGTGCCTAGCTGTGTTCCTTTTTTTTTATTCTCTGCCTGAAAGAGTTAAATATTAGATATGTAAGTGCCCGACTCGGTCCTGGCTCAGACAGGAAGTGACTACAGTGTGACCCGCACTGATACGAAATTCCAACTATAAAACACTTTCCTAGCAGAAAATGGCTTCTGAGAGCAGGAAGGAGATAAAAAGGCTAAATAATTCATAGATTTTAGCTCGGGCATACTTCAATGAATGTGTCATTGAGCAAAAACAATAAAACAGTTAAAACTTAAAAAGTAGATTTAAACATAAAATAAAACTGTGGAATATCTTAAAAAGTCATTTTTAGGAGAAGGAAGATAGATACAATTGTTTATTTCATTTGTTTATTTTTGCTTTGGGTATCCTTTAGGCGAGTTACACACCAGGACGTTGCGTTTAGGGGACGTTATAGGGCACATAACGTGCCCCTAACGCAACGCCTGGTGCTCTCTGATGTGGACGTCAGAGTGAGACGCGTTGTGCAGCTCACTCTGGCGTCCGTGATGCCGCGATGCGTACTCTTGGACGCTTGTGGCATCACGTGGTCCCGCCCGGCCAATCGCCGCACAGAGCGGCCGCTCCAGGAAGTAAACACTGTACGTCACACCGTGCAGTGAATATTAATTAGCCATATGCCTGGCCGCTCCCCACTCCTCCCCAACACTACTGAGCATGTGCGCACAGTCTAACGCGGCTTAGCCGTGCATAACGCACAGCATGCAGCACTCTCAACGGATGTGTGCTGCATTACAATGTAACGCAACGTGTGCAGTGTGAATCGGCTGATTGATTTTTCATTACTGTGCGGTGGGGCTGCGTTACAGGCTCGCCTGTAACGTCTAGTGTGTAAGCAGCCTTAAGGTAGTGTTGTACCTTTACTTGTCTGCCATCTCTTGTGTTTTCCCGTATACGGTAAGCTGTTGGGAAAAAAATCAGTATGGCCAACATTGTGTTGGAAGAACAAGAAGTGAGTTAGTTACTTTTATTTTTTTGTTTGCATATTGTTATGGCCAAAAAAAACCTATAAACCCCATGTATAATAGCCAGATCTCACCTCCTTTGCAGATACGCTGATGCTGTAATCAATAAAACCGAAATGTAAAGGATACCTGACCCGAATTACAAAATCTAAATTAAGCACAGAGGTGTGTTAGAAAAAGTTATACGTAGCTCTGTGCGCTGTCCGTTGTCCTGTCCACTCCCCACGGTCCTCATAATTATAGACAGAAAATTACATTTAGTCAAACTTTTTCACTGGAAGAGGCAAGCTTGTGGTGTTAGCCAGTCCCATTTATGTTCTATTATTTATTTCATGCTCCATTAATTCCACACTAAACCTGCCCTCTTGTCATGCACACAGAAAAAGAGCTGACCCAGAAGGTCTTCTGTGGTTGGCGCTATTTTCAAGATGGAGGAGCTGTTTTTCGGAGGGGAGCCTTGGCTGAACAAGACAACTTAGGGAGGAAAGTACATTGCAGAAAGACTCAGCGGGGGATAAGCACTGTATTCATTTACATTGTATGTGTTCGAGACAGTTGTCCTTTAACACATTTATCCTATAAAACTAGATACATTTTCTAGGTCAAAACTGAATGAAAGGAAGCAAAATCCCAAGATTATCCGAAGCATCCTAGATTAGAGCGCACACTTGCCAGGAACGAAATGTGGCGTTATCTATGTACTCATATTTAGTAGCGTGTAACTGACCCTTAACTTGACGTTGACTGCTCAGAGCCATTGTGTTGATTGATTGCTCTGCACTCTGCTCTTCTGTTAGTAAATAACCCCTAATATATTTATGCTAAGTGTAAGATGCTAACATCCCTCTGACCTCTCAGAACAGGTTGCCATAAAACATGTCCTGCGCTAGCTTCATCCAGAAGGGATAGATCTGTCCCTGGTGATAAACCTGTACAGGGCTACATCACTCTCACTGTCTTGTGTGTAGTAGTACCAGTGGCTGTTCCTATATGCAATCCAGATATTCCTGCCCTGCATCGTGTCTCTTCTGTTTTCTCCTCTGAGGACATTTAGCATTCCCTATGGGAAGGGGCAGTCAGCGGTCTACACAGCATTTTATTTTTCCGCCATTAAAAAGGCTCCAGGTTTCCTGCGCGAACATGTAGAATGAAAACGCAGCGTAGGGCCAGTCATGTATGATTCGCCATCAGGGGCCGTCTCTGCTAAATGTATTAGTCTGAAACCTAATGGCTTTTAGCAGAAGGGAGGGGAGCGCAGTCCACCGTTTAACCCATCTCTGCTCAGTGAAATCCCTGCAGTTACAATCAGGAGGCTGTGTGAACTGGCCTTTCTATGGGCACTGCTGTGTGTTCTATAGATTTTACATCTCTGTTTAAACGAATGGTGTAGCGTTTTGTTTTTTTCCTGTATTTTTTCAGTATGTTCTACTTCTGTTTCCCTCCTCTGCGTAGAGGATATTTGAAATTTGAAGGAAATGTGACTCCTCACAGACTGCAATGCCAATTACAGCTATCGCGGTGCCCAGGGATTAATTTGAGTGATAAATATCGGGATTAGGCTGCTGGTGCCTGTTAATTAATGCAAGTGAGGGAGTATTAAGTGGCGGTTATACCAGCGGGGACTGTGGTGTGGTAGGTTAGTGTTGAGGTGCCCATTAACTGTACATTTTTTTTTCCCTTCAGATTCAACCTTTCAACGCAATTTGAATGATTGAAACGAATCAGAATGCAATTATCGATTGTTCCCATTAATGGAATGATTTACAAAGATTTTACATTACGATTTGATCATAAAATCCAACTTTCTGGTCGATATTATTTCCTTTTCCAATCAACCAAAGAATTTGCGCCGCATGTGGTTCTATACAATTTGATCATAAATATCGCATTGAAAGATCAAATCTGAAGGAAAAAATGATATCGTTAATGGGAACCTTAATGGTGGCCACTAATGATCAAATCTTTTTTTGTCCAGTCTTACCAAACTTATGTAGTAGAAGGGTAAACAAACTGAGAATATATTGAATGGATACTTTAGGGCAGGGGTCCCCAAACTTTTTCAGTCAAGGGCCGGGTCTACATACTACAGACTGCTGGGGACTGGAACATACATAAAATGATTTTGAAAAACATTTACATTGAATCTGGTTATTGATTCCCCCCAATGGGAGAACTTCCAGCAGCAGCCATTCAGTCATATGGCGGCCCGAAGAACGTCGTTGTGCACCAGACAGTGAAGCATACCCAGGTTACAACCTGACTTCCAGTTGGGACAGCAGTGTCACCTGATGCAGAATTGGATTGGAAGCCAGCAAATGACTGCTCATTGGCTTTTACAGTAGGTGGATGGGTGGTGCCAGCATAGCTTATCTATATACAGGATGCAGATATTTAACCCCCTTGGCGGTATGAAAAATACCGCCAGGGGGAAGCGCAGCAGTTTTAAAAAATTTTTTTTTTTTCTTTTTATCATGTAGCGAGCCGAGGGCTCGCTACATGATAGCCGCTGCTCAGCGGCATCCCCCCGCCCGCTTCGATCGCCTTCGGCGATCACCGATCAGGAAATCCCGTTCAAAGAACGGGATTTCCTGGAGGGCTTCCCCCGTCGCCATGGCGACGGGGCGGGATGACGTCACCGACGTCGGGACGTCATTGGGAGACCCGATCCACCCCTCGGCGCTGCCTGGCATTGATTGGCCAGGCAGCGTTTGGGGTCTGGGGGGGGGGGGGGGCGCGCGCCGCACCGGATAGCGGCGATCGGGCGCGCGGCGGCGGCGATCGGGGTGCTGGCGCAGCTAGCAAAGTGCTAGCTGCGTCCAGCAAAAAAAAAATTAAGTAAATCGGCCCAGCAGGGCCTGAGCGGCACCCTCCGGCGGCTTACCCCGTGTCACACCGCTAAGGAGGTTAAAGGTGCAGTGAGCTGCATCTATAAGTTATACATTTTGTGTTGGGGGGGGGGGCAGTGAAGAAGTCTCGGTGGGCCATAGTTTTAAGACCACTGCTTTAGGCAGTCCCTTTATATTACATAGAAATGGTAAAATTGGACAATAAAGATTGGATCATTAGTAGCCACCATTAGGCATCGGCAGAGGGAGGGTTCGTTTGAGAATAGGGTTAGAGTTAATTGCAATTATTTGGGGGGGGGGGGGGGGGGTAGGGTTAGGCATTGGTGGGGGGGGCTTGTCCGTTAGGGTAAGACTTCGGTAGAAGTAGAAGGGAGGCTCGTGTGAGAATAAAGTTAGTCCGTCCATATATATATATCCAATATATATATTCAATATTCTACTATTGGAATTACCCAGTGAATCATAGTAGAATATCAGTAATATTGCCCATATTACTGTGGCACCCTTTTTAAATAAACGCAGCAGGGCAACCCTCAGTCCTGAACTCTTGTAAAGGAGCAACTGGTGTCAGGCAGCTGGTGAGGGAACACTGAAGCCTCGTACCATACAAGGATTGTCATCCGACTGGAATCAGGACTTGATCCCTCAAGCCGGGTGGCAATCCGGCACCAGGCCCATAGGCTAACAATCTGTCTATTTCTGTGGAGGGAGAGGGAGGGCCAATGTGCGGAGGATGATGCAGGGATGTTTGCGGTAAATGGAAGAATAATGGGCTTTGGGTGTTGTTAGATGCCGTAGGGTGGTTGGTCTACCATACGCATGCTAGATTCTTACCCAAAGTGATCTTTATTGGCCATCTGGGCAAGTTTAATGTAGCGTGTGTGTTTAGATTAATGCAGCAATCTTTGGATCACAATATCCGGTTAGAAAAAAAAAATCGCCACGGTGATTGAAATCTACGCCCTGTCTTGGTGGTCACCTGGCTGGCAGGGCGTGGATTTCAATCACTGACGCAGCACACATCCTGCCGATCTCGCCGCTGAAACCAGACGTCTTTTGGCGCAGCTCACTGGCTCTGCTTGTCTCTATGACGGCAGAGCCATGTGAGTCTGTCAGGAGCCGATTTCATTGGCTCCTAGCCGTGTCTATCAATGTAAGCCGATCCCATAGGCTTACAATGATAGACACGGTCAGGAGCCAATGAAATCGGCTCCTGACCACCTCACATGACTCTGCCGTCATAGAGACGGGTATGCGCAGCGATTCATCGGGATTCCATCGTTATTGTACCAGCGGTCTCTGGTCCTTAAAGGGAACCTTAACTGAAAAAAAAAACATGAGTTTTACTTACCTGGGGCATCTACCAGCCCCCTGCAGCCATCCTGTGCCCTCACAGTCACTCATGGTCCCCCGCTGCCAGCTAGTGTCGTTTTTAACGACTGGGAGCCGGCCGCCATGCATACTATTTTACGCATTCCCTTTGGCGCATGTACATTTTTACGCATTACGGGTGCGATGCGTAAAAATGTACGCATTGCACCTGTAGCGTGTAAAAATGTACTAGTGTCCGCGATAGCTTCCTGCACCAGCGGGAATAAGTAAAAAGGTATGCATGGCGGCCGGCCGACTTCCAGTCGGCAAAAACGAAACTAACTGGCAGCGGGGGACCAGAGGAGCCATGAGTGACTGCAAGAGCACAGGATGGCTGCAGGAGGCTTGTAGATGCCCCAGGTAAGTGAAACTCTTTTTTTGTTTTCAGTTAAGGTTCCCTTTAAGGGGGCAGAGACCACTGGTACTTAAGTGGTTAAAATAACATATGCTTGCAAGGAAAAAAAACACTCATGCCTTTACAGTATGCTAAACTTGTATTTTAAACCTAAGTAAGCAGGTGATCCAAATGAAATACATGAGGCCCTAATGCACAACCTCTACTGGCTTTCACACTTGTTTTATCTATTTTTTTTTACAATCCTGCTGATCTCTTTTTACCTTATAATTCACAAACACTGAAAAGCCCTGTATATGTTTAGTGACCTAATGATTATTATTCACATACTGTACTGTAAAGGATATCAGAGCTGAATACAGTTGGCTGGGAGTGCATTACACATGCGCATGACCTAGGTGTGACGTCATGCACAGTGCGCACCCGGCTGTGTGATGTAGGACGGACACAGTCGCACAAGCGCACTAATGCCTGACCCATATGACCTGGAATAGGCTGCTTGGAGGGCATTTAGGTAGCAAAGGAGAGGCATGGAGGAGAACAGGGGGAGCGGTGTACATCAGGACAGCTTCCCATACATATGCATATGAAGAAGCTTGCACATCCAAGAATTATCATGCAAATAAGGCAATGTTTTGGAGTCACGCAGGGCCGCTTTGTCACGGCACACGTTACTCTAGGCAGGGGTGTATCTGGGTGACATAGCGCCTATGGCAAACTCTGTAATTGCGCCCCCACCCCCCATCAGACCACCTTGTCCCATAATAACAGCTTCTTTTCTTGCAATGATACAAGTCTCCCCAGTATAGGTTGCTAGAGTTAACTCCCTAGTCAAAGTAACCAGAGGTAGCACCCTAGTATAGGTAGCCAGAGGTATTTCACCCAGTATAAGTAGACCCATGCTTACGTATATGTAGTTAGAGATGTCTCCCCAGTATAAGTAGCCTTCTTTTAGTATAAGTGGTAAGAGGTATCCCCTCAGTATAAGTACTCCCTCAGTATAGGTAATGAGAGGTTCCCCTCAGTATAAGTAGTCCCTCAGTATAGGTAATGAGAGGTTCCCCTCAGTATAAGTAGTCCCTCAGTATAGGTAATGAGAGGTTCCCCTCAGTATAAGTACTCCCTCAGTATAGGTAATGAGAGGTTCCCCTCAGTATAAGTAGTCCCTCAGTATAGGTAATGAGAGGTTCCCCTCAGTATAAGTAGTCCCTCACTATAGGTAATGAGAGGTTCCCCTCAGTATAAGTACTCCCTCAGTATAGGTAATGAGAGGTTCCCCTCAGTATAAGTAGTCCCTCACTATAGGTAATGAGAGGTTCCCCTCAGTATAAGTACTCCCTCAGTATAGGTAATGAGAGGTTCCCCTCAGTATAAGTAGTCCCTCAGTATAGGTAATGAGAGGTTCCCCTCAGTATAAGTAGTCCCTCAGTATAGGTAATGAGAGGTTCCCCTCAGTATAAGTAGTCCCTCAGTATAGGTAATGAGAGGTTCCCCTCAGTATAAGTAGTCCCTCAGTATAGGTAATGAGAGGTTCCCCTCAGTATAAGTAGTCCCTCACTATAGGTAATGAGAGGTTCCCCTCAGTATAAGTACTCCCTCAGTATAGGTAATGAGAGGTTCCCCTCAGTATAAGTAGTCCCTCAGTATAGGTAATGAGAGGTTCCCCTCAGTATAAGTAGTCCCTCACTATAGGTAATGAGAGGTTCCCCTCAGTATAAGTACTCCCTCAGTATAGGTAATGAGGTTCCCCTCAGTATAAGTAGTCCCTCAGTATAGGTAATGAGAGGTTCCCCTCAGTATAAGTAGTCCCTCACTATAGGTAATGAGAGGTTCCCCTCAGTATAAGTACTCCCTCAGTATAGGTAATGAGAGGTTCCCCTCAGTATAAGTAGTCCCTCAGTATAGGTAATGAGAGGTTCCCCTCAGTATAAGTAGTCCCTCACTATAGGTAATGAGAGGTTCCCCTCAGTATAAGTACTCCCTCAGTATAGGTAATGAGAGGTTCCCCTCAGTATAAGTAGTCCCTCAGTATAGGTAATGAGGTTCCCCTCAGTATAAGTAGACCCCCCAGTATTGGTAGTGAGAGATGTCCTCCAGTATAAAAGCAGGTACAAATTGTTGAGAGGCATCCTTCAGTATGATGGTGAAGCATGCGGGAGGAGGAGGCAGCCATGGCGCCCATGGTGCAGTGGCACCCATGGCACAAGCCATGCCTGCACCCCTCTAGATACGCCTCTGAATCTAGGCAACAATCTGTCTGTATATGTGTATTTCTCTGTGTTCGCCTTCTCTCCCGTGCTAAAGTTCAGGTCTGCTTTAAAACCTGCTTCAAGCGGGCGTTCACGGATAACGCACAGCTGAGCTACCCTTAATTATAAAATAAACATGTTATCAACTTGGATAGATACCTGTTTTTTCACCTTTGTTTACATTACATTTCCAAGAAGATAAGAACAGCATGGGGAGGTTAATAACTCACCTATATGAGCTTTTTGGATTCATCTCAAGCGACTGCACCAGGCTAGTGCTGACTTTTATCACACTGGCTCACACATGAGATAAACCTCGCACCAGCATAGCAAATGATGCTTAATTAAAAGTGTAAGTGAAGTACAATGACCAGTGATAACCTTTGCACTTCTTATAGCAAGCCTAAGCTTTACTGCAACGTGTTATTTTGTGCATATTTTTATTCTGCTTCAGTCCTTTGTTAGGCCATGTTTGGAAATAGGCCACTTGTAAAAAATGTTGCAGATTTTTTTGTTTTTTTCAAATATTCAATACTATTGCAGTCACATATTCCAAGCTACCAAGAAATGTTTACCTACTTCAATAAATCTGTACAACAGTGCTTATTAGCTGGGGCCAACATGTTTGAGCAGTTCTATGTATATTTATGTATGTATATAAAAGGTACTCAAACGTGCTGACCCCAGCTAGGCAATGTATACTTCCAGTTTTTCTGGTTGTCTTCTTCAGGAGAGGTAAGACACTACATTTCCCTTTTAAACAGTTTTTAAGTGTATTATTATGTCCAAATAGTTCCTGACCCACAGCACCTGGAAAACCCGGGGGAGGGGGGAATTTGCACTTTTTGCACACCATTGTCTTGAGTATAGAAACACATACTAGTGTTTGGTAACAGTAAAAAAGGGCGCAGGAGGCTAGTGGACAAATCGGGCGCCGCCATTCACTCCCATAATAAATATCGTTTAATGGGCGCCCGATAGGAAAAAAGGGCGCCGGAGAAAAATAACGTTTTAAAAGCGGCGCCCGGAGACTTAATGTTTTATTACTGCTTCTCATGATTACACATTATTTAATGATTTATACATTTTTTAATATTATTTTTAAACGAAAAACAGTACAATATTTTTTTCAAACATTATTTTTAAACGAAAAACAGTACAATTTTTTTAATTTTTTTTTTTAACATTATTTTTAAACGAAAAAACTGCACAATATGTTTTTGAAACTTTAATAATGCTTATCACAGGGGGTCTTAGGTTTAGGCACCAACAGGGGGGTCTTAGGTTTAGGCACCACCAGGGGGGTCTTAGGTTTAGGCACCACCAGGGGGGTCTTAGGTTTAGGCACCAACAGGGGGGTCTTAGATTTAGGCACCACCAGGGGGGTCTTAGGTTTAGGCACCAACAGGGGGGTCTTAGGTTTAGGCACTAACAGGGGGGTCTTAGGTTTAGGCACCAACAGGGGGTCTTAGGTTTAGGCACCAACAGGGGGGTCTTAGGTTTAGGCACCAACAGAGGGTCTTAGGTTTAGGCACCAACAGGGGGGTCTTAGGTTTAGGCACCAACAGGGGGGTCTTAGGTTTAGGCACTAACAGGGGGGTCTAGGGGTTAGGGGTAGGTACAGGGAGGGTTACTTAGGCACCAACAGGGGGGTCTTAGGTTTAGGCATCAACAGGGGGGTCTAGGGGTTAGGGGTAGGTACAGGGAGGGTTACTTAGTAATTTTTTTTTTAAACGTTATTATACGTTTCACTATTTAACCACTTCCGGATACCGGGTGGTTTTGCTGATCGGTGCTGCGTGGGCTCTCCAGCCCGCAGCACCGATCAGCTAGCAGCCAGGCCGATCAGACTTCCCCCCTTTTTTCCCCACTAGGGGGATGTCCTGCTGGGGGGGTCTGATCGCCGCCGGCTGCTTGCGCTTGCGGGGGGGGCTCTCTTCAAAGCCCCCCTCCGCAGCGCTTCCTGGCCGCCTTCCCCTTCCCTCCCTCTACCTCCCCATGTGAGCGGCGCAGGACGGAATTCCGTCCTGCGCCGGATAGGATAGGCTTCGGCCTATCAGGTGCCGGCGGTCCCCGGCCAATCAGAGGCCGGGGATCGCCGATCTCCGCCACGGCGCTGCTGCGCAGCAGCGCCGTATACATGTAAACACCGGGGAAGATCTTCCCCGTGTGTTTACATTTACCCTGCGAGCCACGATCGGAGGCTCGCAGGGTGTTCACGGAGACACCCTCCGTGAACTGACATGGAACGGCCGCTCATACGAGCGGCCGTTTCCATGCAATCCACTTCAGGATTCAGGGGCGTAGTTAAGCGTACGCCGAATCCTGAAGTGGTTAAACGAAAGATTAACATTTTTACAATTGCCGATTTAATGCACATTATTTAATGATTTATAACTTTATAAAACATTAATTTTAAACAAAATACAGTACAATACATTTTTAAACGTTATCCATGCTTATCGTTTAAAACCCCGCACCCTTTTTTCCCAGCGCCCCTTTTTAACGTACGCCTAGTGTTTATAGTCTAAATACTTAGACATACTGTACCATTTGGCTCCTGGTCTTCTTCTTAGGAAAGAAATATCATCTCTTTATTCTATTTAGAAGATAACAGTGGTGGTCACATGACCTGCTTACACAAGTGTGACTGAGCCACTTCATCTCCTGAGAGGGGAGGAGTGGTTGAACTGAAGCTCACTATCATCACCAGTCAGGATGTGGGGAAAAGTGGGAGGGCTTGGGCAGGGAGGAGTATCTCCAGCATGACACATAACTTAACTAGTCCCTGCTTGTGGGGAGTCTGGGGACCTATGGGGGGATGGGGGGGGGGGGGGGGGGAGTATACTAGTCTAACTCTTGCAGTTTGCAAATGAGGGCTGCACTGTGATTGGGGGACAACAAAGACCAACAGCAATAACATGACTGCTGCTATTTGCTTTTAAATAATGGTATTTATGGGTATATTTAAAAAGTAAAACATATCCTATGTGATGAAAGGGTGGGATCAATTTAATATTTCAAGTTGTGCAAGGGTGTGGCTGTTACCCAGCTGTTATTGATCTACTTAGGTGTGAACGGTAATACTTACCTGGGAAGAGGAAACCTTTGGATCCTCCAGAGGCTTCCCGTATCCTCACCCTACCATCATTCATACATCTGCCGATGATTTTGCACTCGCCACATATTGTAAATGTGATTTTACCATTTTCAGTTAATAATAAATGTAACCAATGCTTTTGTTCCTGGTTTGTGTTTGTATCCTTCAAAGGTCATTTCCTGAGCCATGCATCATGCCTTCATGTCAAGGCAAGCCAGATGTACAGCCATAACCCTTTTTATTTTTTTGTCAAAAGTTAGCGGAAATTGATTTTTATTGTTTTTTTCACAAAGTGTCATTTTTCACTAACTTGTGACAAAAAATAAAATCTTCTATGAACTCACCATACTCCTAACGGAATACCTTGGGGTGTCTTCTTTCTAAAATGGGGTCACTTGTGTGGTTCCTATACTGCCCTGGCATTTTAGGGGCCCTAAACCGTGAGGAGTAGTCTAGAAAACAAATGCCTCAAAATGACCTGTGAATAGGACGTTGGGCCCCTTAGCGCAGTTAGGGTGCAAAAAAATACTCAGGAGAAGTAGTATACTGTGTTTTGGGGTGTATTTTTACACATACCCATGCTGAGTGGGATACATATCTCTGTAAATGGACAATTGTGTGTATAAAAAAAAATCAAAAATTTGTCATTTACAGAGATATTTCTCCCACCCAGCATGGGTATGTGTAAAAGTACACCCCAAAATACATTATACTACTTCTCCTGAGTACGGCAATACCACATGTGTGACACTTTTTTGCAGCCTAACTGCGCTTAGGGGCCCAAAGTCCAATGAGCACCTTTAGGCTTTACAGAGATGCTTATAATGTAGCACCCCCAAAATGCCAGGACAGTAAACACACCCCACAAATGACCCCATTTTGGAAAGTAGACACTTCAAGGTATTCAGAGAGGAGCATAGTGAGTCCGTGGCAGATTTCATTTTTTTTTTTTGTCGCAAGTTAGCAGAAATGGAAACTTTTTTTTTTTTGGGTCACAAAGTGCCATTTTCCGCTAACTTGTGACAAAAAATAAAATTTTCTATGAACTCACCATGCCTCTTAGTGAATACTTTGGGATGTCTTCTTTCCAAAATGGGGTCATTTGGGGGGTATTTATACTATCCTGGAATTTTAGCACCTCATGAAACATGACAGGTGGTCAGAAAAGTCAGAGATGCTTCAAAATCGGAAAATTCACTTTTGGCACCATAGTTTGTAAACGCTATAACTTTTACCCAAACCAATAAATATACACTGAATGGATTTTTTTTTTATCAAAGACATGTAGCACAATAAATTTGGACAAAAATGTATACAGAAATTTTACTTTATTTGAAAAATGTCAGCACAGAAAGTAAAACAAAATCATTTTTTTTGACAAAATTCATGTCTTTTTTGATGAATATAATAAAAACTAAAACTCGCAGCAGCAATCAAATAGCACCAAAAGAAAGCTGTATTAGTGACAAGAAAAGGAAATAAAATTCATTTAGGTGGTAGGTTGTATAACCGAGCAATAAACCGTGAAAGCTGCAGTGGTCTGAATGGAGAAAAAGGCTCTGGTCCTTAAGGGGTAGAAAGACTGTGGCCCTCAAGTGGTAGCTGCATACTATTTAAATTGGGAACAATCAAGTTTTTTTTTTTTGGGGGGGGGGGGGGAACTGGACTTTGTGGGTAGTGTATAGTTAAAAGCAAGTATACTTGTCCCTTCCTGCTTGCGAGCGACACACAATGGTGCCTAGATTGGTGAATGGGAAAATGTGTTCCCAAAGCCAATCAAAGTATCTACTGAGTTAATGATTGTTGTTGCAACAAGCAACCGTGATCATTCCATTGAAAAAAAAACAACCCTTCCTTCTTGCTGGCTGGAATGCAGTGATTCAGCTTTCTAACCAGACAGGAGACTGTGTGGGGTTATCCAGTGCGCCCCCCCCCCCCCCCGCCCAAAAACAAATAATACAATAAAGTTGTTACAATTTAAATTAATGCAAACTTAATTCTAATTCTTATAACAAGCCCATAAATACCTTCTACCCCCTCCCTGCTCCCATATGACACACTTGTGAAAAAAAGCCAAAGTGACGGAATTTAAGAGACAATACATAAATTGTTACCTTAAAATGACCCAGAGACAAGCGCTATTAAAAATGTTCACTTACCCAGGGCTTCCTCTAGCCCCATAAGCATGGATGCGTCCCTTGCCGTCCTCCTGCTTCCCTCCGTTAAGCCGCAATCAGCTCCTGGTATTTGGCTCAGTTGGGCCCATTCTAACTCGGTTACATCAGCCGCGGTGTTCCGCGCTTGCGCAGAAGATCCGTGCATGCGCAGAAGGCCCCCTGCTGATGTCACTGAGCCGAATACCGGAGCTGATTGTTGCTTAACGGAGGCACTCAGGAGGATGGCGAGGGACGCATCCATGCTTATGGGGGTGGAGGAAGTAAAAAATCTTTAACGCTCGTCTCTGGTACACTTTAAGGTAAATTGTTACCTTAGCTTTTTAAATATGTATGCCATGCGGGTGTATTACTTTTTATTTTTGCAAATAAGATCTTGTAATTATTAATAGAGCACAATGAGAAAACCAAAAACACAAAATAGAAAAAGTAAACATTTACTTCCAAATAAGATTGCCATACATTGTACTAGGGACATAATTTAAATGTTGTTATAATCTGGGAGAATGGGCAAATACAATTGGCTTCATTCACAGAACTTTTCAAAAATGACTTATTTATCGCCTAATTAATAAAAATAATCTTTCAGCACATTAACAAGCAAAATAATCACTAAGGCTGCTTACACACAGGGACGTTACAGGCGCACGTTAGTGCGCCTGCAACGCTCCCCCAACGCACAGCAATGTAACACAAGTGGGCTGTTCACACAGCCCACGTTGCGTTACATGTAACGCTGCACGTTGTCCGGAAAGTGCAGCATGCTACTGCGTTACAGCGGCTATAGCCGCGTTAGACTTTTTGCACATGCTCAGTGGGGGGCAGAGAGGAGGCAGGGAGAGCCAGCTACAGTAGCCGCGCACATGGCTACTTAATATTCACTGCACTGGCGGCTGCTGATTGGCTGGCGGGACCACGTGATGAGGAGTGTCTCGCTCCGCATCACGTGGTCCCGCCGGCCAATCAGCACCACTCTGGGAGACCTTATAGGGATAAAGCCGCCTAACGCGGCTCACTCTACCGTCCTCTCTTGCAGCACCATACGTTGTGTTAGGTGCACGTTATGCGACCTTAACGTAGCACCTAACGCAACGTCTTGGTGTGCAAGTAGCCTTAAAGTAAGTTTTTCCTAATTAACTTCACTTCAATATTACATTTCTTGCCTTTAATTATATTATATTTTTGCTCTTTGGGAGCTTAAAAATGTAACACAGATAAGGTGAAAACAGAGGAAAATGGGTGAAAAAGCTTTGTGACGCATGCCCAATGTGTTGGTTTTATCTACTGTAGCAGTTAAACCATAATGGCTGAAACCTGAGAAACTATTTTTTTTCTTGTTACTCCCTTTAAAATGCACATAAAATAATTCTTAGCAAAAAGTATCACTCGAAAGCCTAATTTGTAGCAAAAAATGTATAGACCATTTAGATGTTATAAGTAGTGATAACATTTTTGACGAATGTATGGAAGCAACACTGAAATGTGAAAATTGCTCTGTTTTAAGTCTTGTACACATGCTAGATGAAACGCGACTGTGGCAGGTCAGCAATCAGTCTGGTCCAGCCAAGAGCATTGTTCTCAGCACTGATCCACCCACCACGTGATGTCACTCCTTTTGCCACTCTATCACGCCTCCTCCACATATAGCAATAGAGCACGTCACAAGCCTATAGGCTAGCAACGTATCTGTACAGTGCTGGCCTTGCAATGTCACCAGAGGGATTGAGTCCCGATCCCTGCTGCTCGACATGCCCTCCTATATGTGTACGAGGCTTTAAAGAGAATCTGTAACGACAAAACGTCCCCTGGGGGGTACTCACCTCGGATGGGGGAAGCCTCAGGATCCTAATGAGGCTTCCCACGCCGTCTGCCGTCCCTCGTGGGTCTCGCTGTAGCCCTCCGTACAGCGGTGACGTAATATTTACCTTCCTGGCTCCTGCGCAGGCGCTCTGGCGGCTGGCGGCTCCGAAGGAGGCGGAAATACCCGATCGCCGTCGGGTCCGCTCTACTGCGCAGGCGCAAGTCTCCGGCGCCTGCGCAGTAGAGCGGACCCGACTGAGATCGGGTATTTCCGCCTCCTTCGGAGCGAAAGCAGCCACAGCGCCCCCGCTGGAGCCTGCAAAGGTAAATATTGAATTGAACAGTCGGGCCTGTCGCCGGCTGTTCGGAGGACTGCAGCGAGACCTCCGTGGGACAGAGGACGGCGTGGGAAGCCTCATTAGGATCCTGAGGCTTCCCCCACCCGAGGTGAGTACCCCCCAGGGGACGTTTTTGATGTTACAGAGTCTCTTTAAGCTCTCATTTGCTGATATCAATCATGTGCTAAAGCAGGAAGTGATCATGGCCCAGCCCTCTGTGCCATATTCAGTCAGACCGATACAGCTGTGAAATATGTCTGGTGATTTGTAACACGGTTATTATTGTTCAGTCTTGTTGTATTGCTGTTCCAGGATGGTCTCTTGCTGTGAAAGGGTTACAAATAGTGGCTATTGTTAGGAGATCCTTATCTAGCATGTTCTTCATACTTAATGGGAATTTCGTGCTGTTCTCAGACCGTCTGTCTCTAACTTATAGTCTAATGAAAGGACATCTTCATATATTTTTTTTTTCTCCCTGTGACCTCTAAATGAAAGGACCTCTGGCTGCTCAGTATTCTGGTGTCTGATGCTCCGTATACATTTAGTGCTCCACGCAGGCTATGTGCAGACAGACAAGAAGCTATCTTTATGTGGTATCAGTCAGGACATGGGGCACAGCTGTCTTTCATCCACATCTAATGTCACTATATTTTACACGGCCATCAATCTTCTGTTAATACACAGTTCATAGCCTCATGTGGATGACATGTATTGTACATGACGCTCCCAGCTAGGGAAAAGGTATGACTATCCCCTGCTGGATTTCCTGAGGATGAAGGTGGGGAGTGACCTTGCAGTGCCCACGGACTGCGGTAAGGGGACTAGTCAGCTGATACGTGTTCCCGGCTTCCAAGAAAAACACCTGTCCGTCCTTCCTCTTAACTCATGCCAAGAAAAGCCACAGCTGAGAGTCCCAAGAGCGGTCAGACTTGTATCCAGGCCTCTGAACAGCTCACACGTATCAGGTAAACTCAGATGGCTGCCCGGCCGCCCACATCCCCTGCCAAGCTAAAGAGTCCCGGGAGTAGTGCGTAGGTGTGGCAGAATCACACTGCATACTGTACTCAGTGTAAGCCAGTTATTTGACTTCATTAACTTAAGTGACTATGAAATATGCTGCTGATTAACTCCGCAAACACTCCGGCTCCCTGACTCTCTAAGCTATATTTGCACATGCAGCTTATTTTGGACCACGTCTTTAAGCTCATTAAGAATTGTTTGTCTCTGGTTATAGAATGAATATATGGATTGAGCAGACGCTGATTTAAAATGCTAAAGGGGTTTGTTTATATTCTGATCGGACATCTGCAAGGAGGGGGCATCATGAATATATTATTATTATTATTATTGTGTCTTTATAATGGATTACCATCAAAATCCATAACAAAATGTGGGCCTCAATGAGTTACATTTGCAAGGTAACATTTCTGGCCTCCTCTCTTTTGGGACAGACACTATATTCGTGTTACCTGTACCCCCCCCCCCCCCCTGACACTGAACTTGCATTTATTCTGTATATAGGAATTCTCTACAGTGCTCTACAGACAACGTTGTACAAATGACATCACTAAAGCCTACTACACACCTTCAGTTTTGGTCAATCACTGACCAACTTAAGCACCTTCATGTTTACACCATCTGCTCATTCAAAATCATTCGTATTCAAAATCTGTTGGCCCTCCTACTACATGGGGAGAGTAAAATTGATAAAATGATTGGCCAATAAAAATTGAGGGTGTGTACCTAACTGTCTTCAAGTTGAACTTGCAATCTAATGTTCTTACCATAGTCTGTGGCCAGTTTAAAAGGGGGGGGGGGGGGTGGAGGTGGTGGTAGCCAATTAACCTGCCAGTATGTCATAGGATGCCTGACGAAACAAAGCAGAAGCACCCAAATAATCCCACGAAATCTGGGGAGAACATACAGACTTTATTCAATGTCCTGGGTGGGATCAAAGGCTAGAAGTGGTCACTAATTAAAGGGAAACTGAAGTAAGAGGTATACGGAGGCTGCCATATTTATTTCCTTTTAATCAATACCAGTTGCCTGGCAGCCCTGCTTTTCTATTTCTCTGCAGTAGTATCTGAATAACACCAGAACCAAGCATGCAGCTAGTCTTGTCAGATCTGACTTTAAAATCTAAAACACCTGATCTGCTGCAAGCTTGTTCAGGGGCTATGGCTAATAGTATTAGAGGCAGAGGATCAGCAGGGCTGCCAGGTAACTGGTATTGCTTAAAAGGAAATAAACACGGCAGCCTCCATATACTTCTCTCTTCAGTTCCCCTTTAAAGGAAGACTTAGGGTTCATACATATATCCACTGAGTGCCAATTTTAACATCTTCATGTAGTAGGAGACCTTCACAATCTGTTCATGATATTCAAACTCTGATGGCCCTCGTACTACATGGAGGTGGTAAAATTGGTCAGTGGCTGACTAATCAAGATTGGATGTGTGTATGCACCCTTAAAAGGAACCTTAACCATCTTAGCGGTATGGACGAGCTCAGCTCGTCCATCACCGCCGATGGCTGCCGCTCAGGCCCTGCTGGGCCGATTTTGACGAAATAAAGAGCAGCACACGCAGCCGGCACTTTGCCAGCCGCGTGTGCTGCCCGATCGCCGCCGCTCTGCGGCGTTCCGCCGCGAGCAGCGGCGAAAGAGGGTCCCCCCAGCCGCCTGAGCCCTGCGCAGCCGGAACAAATAGTTCCGGCCAGCGCTGAGGGCTGGATCGGAGGCGGCGGACGTCAGGACGTCGGCTGACGTCCATGACGTCACTCCGCTCGTCGCCATGGCGACAGGAGAAGCCAAACACGGAAGGCTGCTCATTGCGGCCTTCCGTGTTAATTTTGGCCGCCGGAGGCGATCGGAAGAACGCCTCCGGAGCGCCATCTAGTGGGCTTTCATGCAGCCAACTTTCAGTTGGCTGCATGAAATAGTTTTTTTTTTATTTACAAAAAACCCTCATGCAGCCGCCCTGGCGATCTTAATAGAACGCCAGGGTGGTTAAGTAAGAGGAATATGGAGGCCACCATATGTATTTACTTTTAAACAATACCAGTTGCCTGGCTGTCCTGCTTGCCCTCTGCCTTTTAAGGCCCACACTCAACCAAACTGCCTGTTTATCATCTGACTTTAGTCTGTTTTAGTCTGTTGGATGACAATCAGGCATGTGTACGCATGCAAACGAATTGATGAGCGACTGATGACAGGCGTTTTGAACGATCCATCTGTTGGATCTATTCACACAACTGTTGGTCTGATATCGTGCAGTTGATGCATATGTACAAGACGTTTGAACGACTTGTAAACGACTTCTACTTGTTTTCAATGTGTAGTCTGTTGTTCCGCTTGCGTGCGCAGTATCTAAATGAGTTGGTCGTTTATCCGTCTGAATGTGTGGACATACAGGTCATGTGGTACACCAGGTTGTGTGGTTTGTCAGGTCATGCGGGTGGTCGTTTGCACGTTGTGCGCTTGTTGGACAGGTGTATGTAGATTAATTCTTGTAGCCATAGACCCTGACCAAGCATGCAGATCAGCTGTTTCTAAATATTAGCTGCATGTTTGTTTTAGATGTGTGTGTTTCAGACACTATTGACCAGAAAGATCATCAGGGCTGCCAGGCATTGTTTAAAAGGAAAAAAAATAGGACAGCCTCCATATCCTTCTCACTTCAGATTACCTTCAAAGATATCTTAAAGAAAAGTATCTCCATAGCTCTCTATCAGTTACTGCGGGTTTTCTTTAAATCTATTGTTTTGATTGACTATAATCTGCTCCAGAAGGTGGCTGGAAAGAACATTTGCTGCTGGGAACTGTATCGTGTAGTAAATGGACTTTTGAGAGATGTTTCTGACCCCCTGTTGTGTTAATTATAAGTAGCTTCTTTCTGGCAGAGCCCAATAACTCTATTGTCTTTAAAAGTAATTAGGTAAAGGTAATAAGAGGCGCTCACACGCTTTATGGACCTGAACCAGTTTTATATGCTCCTGTACTGCCTGATGAAGCGGGACTGTTGACCGCGAAACGCGTTGTGATTTTATGCAGCTGTGAATAAATTGTATATTTTTACTCTGCATTTGAGTATATGTCCACTCCCGGGTGGGGGGGGGGGGGGCCTTGTAAGTCCACCTCGACTTTCCTCTTTTTATAATTTTTAGAACATTGTTTTACATATTACAGCACGATTAAGTCCACCCCTGGTGGAGGGGTTCTTTCCCCATTTTCCTATCTACAGAAAGCGACTTTTATACCTGAGTGGGGTCAGGTACGAATACTCCCCACCTGACTGTCAAGTGGTTACCTGATGGTAACCCACCTTTGTGAGTATAAGAACCTTTGACATTACATTATACATTGAGCTTACCAGACAATATTGCACTATTGGGCTCTTTGTGTCCTCTGTTTTTGTTTTTACAAATAAAATACCGGTATGTGGGTTTTAATTATGGTAGCGTGTATTATTTTAAAGCTTATAATGGCTGAAAACAGAAAAAAAAATCCATTTTTTTTCTTACTATGCCCGTTAAAATGCATTTAGAAAAAAATTATTCTTAGCAAAATGTACTACCCAAAGAAAGCCTAATTGGTGGCGGAAAAAAACAAGATTTAGATAATTTCATTGTGAGAAGTAGTGATAAAGTTATTGGTGAATGACTGGGAGGTAAAAATTGCTCTGATGCATAAGGTGAAAAAACGCTGAAGGCTGAAGTGGTTAAAACCCTTCTGGAACCAATATAGACGTCTGTTTTACAAAACAGTGCAGGTAGGGTTGTACAACCTTAGCACTAGCTGAAAGGTTTTGCAGATGTGCTTTAATCAAAACCAGAGGAAGGCCACCAGCCCCAGGGAATGTGTTCCCAGCAGCCATTACTACAGGGACGGAGTTCCTGTATTATTCTGCAATGTGTCTTACCCTCTTGCCAGGCTTTTCTTGTTTGCCGCAGTTTGTTTTGCCAAAGAGACTGGACCATTTTGAGTCATCCTTTAAAATACTTTCCGTTCCATGCGGGACTTGTAAGGTAACCAGAGAACACGTATGACAGTTAATTTCCTACTTCAGATGATGTCTGCGTGTCTTCATTCAGCACTTCACCTTCAACATCCATCTATTACAGAAGATAGGAAAAGTTTATGTCCACCTGAATAACCAATTAGTGTTTTATGGATTAAACATTGTCATGCGGAAACAGCATAGTGTGAATACTGAATACACACTTAGGAGCTAGTGACTTCACAGAACTGCGTGCTTCTTCTTATTCGAGAATAGGCCTAGTTGATCTAAATATTTAAAATACACGACACCAATTTATCTCTGTTAGGCATGACTGGGCTCTTTGACATTCTAATCTTAAGTGTTAGCAGGATTCAGAACTGAATAGGAATACTATTTGTATTTTATATCTTTTCATAATGTTTTGTCCTTCACAAATTTTCAGTTGGAGAAATTGAAAGCGCTTTTTCTGTACCCAACCGGCTGTCAGACTCACTTGTTAAGGCTCGTACAGCAATTTTTTTTCTTTGAGCAACAAGTGATCATTTCCACAATCTTGTGACTTTGGTACTGGTGTGCGATTATGTGAATGACGCTTAGAGACGCGCAGCGATAACATCGCCATGGCGCATAGGATCTTTAGGAGTCCAGTGCAAAGTACAGCCGTCGTGTATACCCGCCGCCAGGAAGATGGATCGGGGAGAGCTCTTGTTTTGGGACGTCGCTGGGATCTTTCTTCCTGGGTCGCGAGTTAAGTATTCAGCTTTAGACTGAGTCTGGAGGTATTAAGAGGCAGATTTTTTTTTTTTTTTTTTTTGCATTAATGTTTGTAGGAGGAAAAGTTGTCTTTAAGTACAAAGGGATGCCTGAGCTTAATAGCTGAAAAATCAACACTACAAAATGCGTGAAAGAAGTCTGCGTATATGGCTGCAGAACTACACAGTGTTTTCAGTTGAAGAAATGCTGTTTTTTTTTTATATCCCTCAAAGCAATTATGCTTAAAGTCAATGGTAATAGTGTGTAAAAAAAAAAAAAAAAAAAAAAAAAAAGCCAGATGGTTACCTATGGAGAGGGAAGGCTCTGGATCCTATAGAGCCTTCCCGCTCCTCTCCTGGTGCCCTCTGTGCAGCCAGTTAAACGAGTAACAAAAGTATTTTGTTCTCTTTTGCATGAGTAGCTAAAGGTGGTGAATGCACCGCCTGTCAGCTGCTCCTGCTGCCCACCCAGGTGCTGGCTAGTGCTCAAAATGGTTGGTGGACAGACGACCTGCCCATGGAGTTGCATCTGAACACGGCAGTTGCCATGCTCAGATGCGACATACTCAGATGTGACACGTGCGGTGCTGCCAAATGCTTCCATTTGGCTGCATGTAGTTGCAGCTAAACAGCGCTTCTGGCTGACAGCTGGGAGGCAGAACTGCTAGACAAACGAGTAGTTCAGCCGCCCCTAGGAGGAAGAGTCCTTGAACTGTAAGATGGCTTTCCTTTCTGTACCTTTGCTCATTGGCAAATATCTTTGCAGGAACTAGTGTACTAAGCCCCATTCTGTCCTCACACGTGGATCTTGCCACTTCTCTGCTGCTAATTCTGTTCTCGGGCACGGCTCAGAACAAATCTCACCTTACAGCCAAAGCCGCCCAATAAATTTCTTTACACTCTTGTAGCTGGATACAGTTAAGATTTCCTTGCACAAAAAGAAAGCTAATAACAGCTACTTATTCCTATCCCAGAACATGAAGCCAGCCACTGGCACGACTACTGAACACAGAGCTCTGGTGAGTGCTGCCGCCTCCTGATATACACACAGGCAGAGGTTTCCTCCTAATAGAGTCTGTCGCCGGATTTTAACCTACTCCAATTTTATAAGCCCATTTCACTGCTTTAGTATATGTTTATTTATATAGCGGCAGCGGCTGTGTTCTCGGCTGTAAAAGCTGAACTGCAGACAGAAACAGAGGAAGCTGTTCACTAGCTATAATATAGACCTCTAACGTATCTTGTGTATAAGGGCTCATTCACACTATGTGCTGCGCTGTCAGTTTTGACGCAACGCACATAGTGTACGATCCACATGGCAACATGAAAGTCCATAGACTTTCATGTTACCATTCACACTACAGGTGTGCGTTCCCATGCGTTACGATGTAACGCCTCTAGGGACATAAAATCGCACGACGCACACGTTTCCCGATGGGTACGGCTGCCGGCGTCTGCGCTCTAGCGCTCCCCAACGTGCATTCCGTGCGTTGACCGTGCGATGGCAACGCAAGCATGAAATCGTATTCGTGCTTGCGTTGTGTAGTGTGAATGATCCCTTACTGAAGGGAGCATGTGACTGCTCCAGCCCCCTTTATCACCTTTGCACGTGTCTCTCTAGCTCGGTGCCTGTGACACTGTGGCACTGGCTTTGTAGGAAATAAAGTGGACCTATACCCATTCTCTGATCTATATGTTAAAGCATGACTCTTGGGACAGAAAATGAACAGTACTGGTCTCTGAGGCCATGCTGAAATCCAATAGCCTAATTTTACTGTATACAGTAGAGATGTCACAAACATCGAATTTTCCGTTCACGAACAGCGAACACGAACTTCTGCAAATGTTCGCGAACATGCGAACCCGACGCACTGCCATAGACTTCAATGGGAAGGCGAATTTTAAAACCTACAAAGACTGTTTCTGGCCACAAAAGTTATGGAAAAGTTGTTACAAGGGATCTAACACCTGGACTGTGGCATGCCGGAGGGGGATCCATACCAAAAGTCCCACCAAAAATTACGGAGTGGACGCAAAGTCAGGTTTTAATCTCTAAATGGCAGAAATCACATTACATTCCTACAAATAATGCACTGGAGTAGTACTGTGCCTGCAACGTAATGTAGCAACCATAGCAGTAGTGTGCACACAGCTCTGGGTGTCAGTGGGCTGTGGAGTGCCACACACAAAAAAAACAAAAAAAACACAGTAGACCAATGTACTAGCCCTCAAAAGGGCTATTTGAGGTGCTTTCACAGCAAGTGAGGAACAAGAACACAGGCCTAGCTAATGTTTTCCCTACCTATCTGCAGCAAGTCTGACCCTGCTCTTACTAACAGTCAGCAGCCAGCAGAGAATAAATTCAATATGGCCACCACAACTGCTGTTTAATAGGGGGTGGGGAGTCCAGGAGGGAGTGCTAGCTGATTGGCTGCCATGTGTCTGCATACTGTGAGGTAAGGGGTCAAAGTTTGGCTCCATGTTGTATAGGGGGTAGGTCGAACATGCCATATGTTTGCCGTTCACCACAAACGCGAACAGCGGAAATTCTCTGGGAACTGTCCGGCCGGTGAACTGTTTGGGCCATCTCTATCCCGGTTATCCGGAACTCAACTAGCCAGCTGTCTAAACCAACCAGCACAAATCACTGGCAGTACTCACAGTGGTGAAGGCCAACTTCTTAGTCTGTTTGTGGGCTCGGCTGTGCTTTAAGAGTGGTTTCCACAGCTCCCTAAGGTTAAAGGGGAACTTCAGCCTAAACAAACATACTGTCATCAAGTTACATTCGTTATGTTAATTAGAATAGATAGGTAATATAGTCTCTTACCCACCCTGTTTTAAAAGAACAGGCAAATGTTTGTGATTCATGGGGGCTGCCATCTTTGTCATGGGGGCAGCCATCTTTTTGGTTGAAAGGAGGTGACAAGGAGCAGGAGACACAGTTCCAACTGTCCTGTGTCCTGATTACCCCTCCCAGCTGCACACGCTAGGCTTCAAATGTCATATTTAAAATGTAAAAAAAAAAATTGCACCAAAACAGCAGAACGAGAACAACAAAATCAGAAATCCCATCATGCTTTGCACAGCATCAGGGGAAAAAAGCCCGGGCAGTTTTCTTCTGTGCAGCTAAAAATGAGGCTTGTATAAGAGAAACAAAGTTCTGATGCTGTGAAACTGTTAAAGAGACACCAAGCCTTTTCAGTTCTGCTGAGTAGATTTTTAGTCCGGAGGTTCACTTTAATATACTTTCAATTACTGTATTTTAACATTTAGCTCATAATATGTGTGGTATAGTAATGTATTAGTTTGGCCCATTTTTAACATCTAGTCTCCTGCAACCAGAAAGCACACTAGTCCAGAAGCAGCCGATCCCTGTCGGTGCCGCAAAACTGAGACTCTACTGTATTCTCATTGTATCCTGAAAACGAAAACTCTCACATATAATACTGCAGTTGCGCGTCCAGACAGGTAGTGTATAGTGCACTGTGCTCTGAGGGGGGCACAATTACCATTAAGGGGGGACAGCGTCGGGCTGGCAAGGTGGTGGATGCAACATCACAAGGCTGTTTCTGCATCAATTTCAGCATGAAATTGATCAGGAATTGGCCTTTGGTTTATGGGCAGGCAACAGATCTCTCTCTATTCAGATTTGATTGGAGACGGATCTTTCTCTTGGTCTATCTTCCCATATATCGTCTGATGTATGGGTACCTTTAGTCAGACTAAAGCTGGCCACTAACGGTCCAATTTCTAGCGAAAAATCGTTCGAGCGATCAGAAATTCTGATCGGATGAAAAATCGTTCACTACACCATCAACTAACCAATCATTGCTTCCTATCTATCACGACCACCAAGAAAATCCAAATTTTCGTTCGACGAAAATTCATTCGGGCGACATTTTTTTCACTCGTTCATAATCGATTGTGTCCACCAATGGAGATTATTTACAACCAATCCGATCAGAATTTCTGATCGCTCTAACGATTTTTCGCTAGAAATTGGACCGTTAGTGGCCAGCTTAAGGTTCACGGAGCCAGCTGCACAAGAGGGAGACTTCACATCACTCCAGGCAGTGATATGATTGCACTATCCTGTTGGCCACAGTTAATTGCGGAGGTGGAAGGAATTCCCTCAGCTAAGCAGATAAGCCTAATGAGTTTTATATCTTGTACATGCAATACTTAAAGTGAATCTGAGATGGTAGATTAGTGCTAATTTATACTTACCTGGGGCTTCCTCCAGTCCCATGAGCATCGTGGCCTCCCTCGCTGTCGTCCTTAGCCCCGTTAAGCCGAGGTGACTCCCGGTAATCCGGGCAGTCGCTGCCTTCTGCACATGCTCTGGTACATCTCTGGTACACTTTAAAGTCCATCATTCTGCAAATAAAGGGTAATATACAAAGGAATGTTCTCTGTTCTTTTTTGTCTTAAACACCAATAACCAGAATTAATTGTTTTTTTCTGTACAGTATGATCTTATAAGTTTGCCACATCTGTGTGTAGGAATTCTGGCCATTTTGTCTTTACAACATTGCTTCAGCTCACTGAGGTCCGCAGACATTCATTTATCCACAGCTCTCCTAATGCCCAGATATGGCATTTCCATTCGGTTGAGGTCTGGACTTTCCCTGTGCCATTGAAACATCTTGATTTTCTTCATTTTCAGCCATTCTGTTATAAATTGGCTGGTGACCTAATTTCTGTCAACGCACATTACCATACCATAGCAACATACATGTTACCCTGCTAATGCGCATCACACTAATAAGGTAATGAGCTATGCACCCCTGGTGTTTGCACTAGTAAAATTGCTGTGCACTACCTGCACACAGCAAATTTACTCACATCTCCCAACTATTTGAGGTAAGAAAGAGGGGTACTTTAAGACACACCCTTGCCACACCTCTAACCACGCCCCCACCACACACCTTGCCATTCATCTCAGATAGAACTCAGAACCTAAAGACTAGTTTTCTCATTCAAATCACACCAGTCATTTCTTTCATCATTAAATTATATATAATTCTATGCGGACATCCCTGTAAAACATAGCACAATTCAATACAGAGGAGCGGCTGCTGTGTGTACTGTTGAATATTAGTGATCAAATTGTTACACAGCAACTCTACCTGTGCCTAATTTATAGGTTATTGGTACAAAGTTGGTTATGGAAAACAGCACAAAGGACCCATATTCAAACAATACATTAAAAACACAAGGGAAGGAGCACCCCATCCAACAATTCCACCAATCGACATCTGTTTTTGCTCACCTCAATCACCCAGCTTATGCCTATGCAAATTGCAATGGCTACCAATATGGGTTGATCCCGCGTGGACCCACCACCGTCGCACACCAATGAGGCCTCTAAAGTAGTTGCGTGACTGCTTTCAATGTTGCGGTGGTCTTCGTTATTTTATAACTTGCACCACTGCTCTTCATATGAATTAAATACCGTAAACAAGTCATCCGTTGCTTATTGTATTTTTATGATCTATTTGGGTTTTTTGACATCTTGCCCTGCTTAGGTTAAAGATGGACAGTCTGAAAGAGGGACAGTTGGGAGCTATGAATTTGCTGCTGCTTAGTGCATCAGGCCCACTGTTCCAGAGGTCTTTTGGTTTGTTCAAATATAACTGTCTAAACCTAAGTCAGCCTGCCATGCTGTTTTAGAGAGAAGTTTTTTTTTTCCCCAAAACCCCTTTCAAACAAACCATAGTTATTGAGTTATTTCCTTGTTGTTGTTTTTTTAATGTACTGTCATGAAATGTATTCATATAATTCATATTCATGTCAATAACTGTCCTCTGAGGAGTACACAATCTAATCCCTACCATAGTCCTAGTCTAGTGGGACAGACACAAACTCAACTGACGTAAGAGACTATGACAGAGACATCACTTTTCTTGTATTTACAAAGTCAGCTCCCTTGACCTGTGTCCTTGGTGGCACCCAGTTCTTCCTGTGAACAAAAGGTCATATTTTAAGTGACCCCAGCACTTTCTCACACGAAATGAGGTCTATTAAGATTTTTCATATTTCTTTGTGTTTCCTGCGTTGTTCAAAACAAAGCACTTGACACTTCCCCAAATACCACGGGCTAACGTTTTGTTCTTTCCATCAAAATATGGAGGCGCCAGAAGAGTAAAAAGGTCAAATTTTAAAATGATAAAATGGTGGGTGGCAATGGTGGACTTGCTCACTCAACAAGAAGCACAAGCACTGATAAAGTATAATATAGTATAGAAATAATTTAATTATTACTCCTCATAGAGAACAAAAATATTTGCAACGCGTTTCACGGATCCCAAGTCCGCTTCCTCAGGCAAAGAAAAATATACACAGGCAGGAGCAACAGTGTAGCTGTGCAGACACGAGTGGCGCCTCCGCTCGTGTCTGCACAGCTACACTGTTGCTCCTGCCTGTGTATATTTTTCTTTGCCTGAGGAAGCGGACTTGGGATCCGTGAAACGCGTTGCAAATATTTTTGTTCTCTATGAGGAGTAATAATTAAATTATTTCTATACTATATTATACTTTATCAGTGCTTGTGCTTCTTGTTGAGTGAGCAAGTCCACCATTGCCACCCACCATTTTATCATTTTAAAATTTGACCTTTTTACTCTTCTGGCGCCTCCATATTTTGATTACATTTTGATTACACATTGATCCACCTGGTGGATGGGTGTTGACACCCCCCCCCCTTTTTTTTCTTCTACGGAGAGCGACTTCTTAACCTGAGCGAGGACAGGTCTAATCTCCTCGACTGCGATTGAAGTGGTTGCCCCTACCGGCAACCCAGACTTGTGAGTATAATCACATTGCTTTACATTTTATGCCAGTCATAAAAACGATAACGCACTATTGGGGGCTCTCGATCTCTCACTTTCTTTCTTGTTCTTTCCATAGTTCATGGACCATATCCGCCTTCAAACTATGTAGATGGGTGCTTTTTTTCTGCTTTATTTAGTTGAGATGGCCTTCCATCTAAAGATTTTAAACCCAACTCCAGGCATGGATCTAAAGCTGGGTATATACATACGACAAATATCACCCAGTTCCCACTCAGACATTATTGTCCATTCTCTGCTCATCGCTAAACTAACAGTGAATGGCTCCTATTATACATACACACACATATATATATATATATATATATATATATATATATATATATATATATATATATATATATATATATATATATATTAGGAGCTGCTCACACTTCTGCTGTGAGATCCGTTGTAGTAAGTGGGCTGCAGTTCTGTGCAGTCTGTGATAATCCCGGGCCAGGGGGATGCATTCCCCATATAGCCTATGATGAGGGTAACACATCTGCTCCGGGCTACAGCTGGACCACAGCAGACCAACAGACTAGTGTCTGCTACTTTGTCTACTTCCACTGGCCACACGTAATCTGGCAGCTGGTGGGAACAGAGCCTTAAAGGGAATCTGAGGTGAAAATAAACTTATGATATAATGAATTGTATGTGTAGTAAAGCTAAGAAATAGAACATTAGAAGCACAGATATGAGTCTGATATTGTTTCCAGTACAGGAAGAGTTAAGAAACTTCGGTTATCTATGCAAAAGAGCTTAACTGAGCTCTGCAACCCAAAACGTTGTGCATTGTCTTTTGAAGCTCTTATCTCAACCAGTCTCTCCTTGTTCCTTGTTTGTTTATAATTTTCCTGCCGAGCAAAGATGAAAAGTTCATTAGCCTGCTCTGTGAAATCATTTAAAATGCTGTGTATTGCGTAAACTGCAAATATTAGAGAATGATGCAATGCAAATGTTGTATTATCTGTACTACACATACAATTGATTATATCATACAGGTTTTTTTCTTCGCTTCAATGTCACTTAAAAATCGAGGACATGAGCCCTTGGGCGAGTTCTGTAGACTGAACTGTCTGAATAGATTCCAGCCTATAGCAGTGACAGTCTGTTCTATAGGAAGTGGCCTGTGTCTGGGTTCCTGTCAGTGTCTTAATGATAGCATTTTCTGAGCAAGGAGCGCTATCATTAAAGGGACACTTAAGTCAAACAAAAAAATGAGTTTTACTCATTTTTACAGGAGCTGACAGGCTGGGGACGCGAGTGATTCTTCGCGTTCCCAGACACATTAGCACCCTCTATGCTGCTATATGGTATATGATATATGCTATAGCAGTATAGATGGCGCTATTGTGGCCAGGAACGCGAAGAATCACTTGCGTCCCCAGCCTGTCAGCTCCTGTCACCGAAACAGGAAGTGGCTGCCGGTGGAGCCAGGAGGATCGGAGGATCGGCGAGGGCACCGGACAGCTGCAGGGGGCTATTGGAAGCCCCAGGTGAGTAAAACTCATTTTTTTTTTGACTTAAGTGTCCCTTTAAGACACTTTTTTTTTTCAATTTGATCTGAGGAAGCAGACTGTGATCCTGGTTTCTATTAAAATGTATCATTTTACTTGACTTACTGTACTACTGAATACAGTGGCCCCCATGCCAGTGGATCAGTTCAGCTGATCTGCTGCCCGAGCAGGGCCGGATTTGTACTTCTTACCGCCCAAGGCCGACTATTACCAGCCGCCCCAACCGAAACCGTATCCTACCACCTCTCTCCACGCACACACACCCAAAAAATTTTGGGCCGCTGGTGTCCACTATTGTGGCTAGTGCCGAGGTCTCCATGGCAACGTGAAGTGAATAAATCACATCACACGGGGGAACTGGTCAATCAAGCGATCTACAGGTGATGAGCATGGTGGGAGCCGTCCACCACACACACATTGTCAAAAGTGGCTCACAATTGGACATTGGGTGGGGTCAGCAACACGTAAAAGTGAGTCCTGTACCCACTGCTGTCTCCAGGGTAACAGCGCTGGCCAATCAATAATAAAGAAATGGGTACTGTGAGAGGCTGCCTTCTGTATTCTGTACTATTTGCTGGTGCTGCCCCTGGTCCTTTCATCCCCCACACCAAGTGCGTGAGACCCGGCCTTCTGTAACTGCTTGCAGCTGCTGCTATGTCATTGGACAAGGTCTGGCTTTTTGCTAGTCACACACTGTTCACAAACATTTAATTAACGGACTGCAGCTGCCTGTAGCACTGCACAGGCAGATGCCAGCTGGTACTAATAGTGCAGTTATCCTGACCCCTTTCATTTGTTTGGACACTTGCAAATAATGCCCTGCAAATAATGCCCACTGTCTGCAGGCCGCCCCTTGTTTATCTGGTGCCCTAGGCCATGGCCTATGCGGCCTTGCCAGAAATCCGGCCATGCCGAGAGCACTGTTCTCCGCATTTACCTGGGCAGCTCGCCTATCCACTGCACGCCTCCCCACGGGTATCCTGCCGAGAATCATGTTGCATGCTGGGACAACTACTACACAGGCTCCCAGAATAGTAAATGCAAACAAAATTGCAGAAAATCGTTTGCATTTTTCATGTGCTTGCATTGTTAAAGATGGTGGTAATACTGTTATAATCTGTCAAGATGGCACTGACCAAATGCCTTGGTTGAGAACAGTCTAGCATGTGTATGAGGCTTTAGCTAGGTAATCATAAATAGGTAACTTGAAGGGCTGGTTCATGCAGACACTTGCCATGCACTTTTGCTTGTACAGCAAAGTATTGAGTCTGAAGCATTGTGCTATATGTATTCATGAAAGCGTTCTTGAGATGTGGTGTGAGGGAAGGAGTCTGAACAGCACAAGTCAGAACCAAAGCAGCTTGGAGCAGAGTCCACTTATTGCTGAAGTTGAAGACCCTGTTAGGAGTTTCACGATTAGGTAAGTTGAGGAGAGTGAGGGTATAGTACCAAAAGGTTGGGGAATTGGGATTTAAATGACAACTTAAGTGAAAAGAATATGGAGGCTGCCATATTTATTACCTTTTAAACAATACCAATTGCCTGTCAACCCTGCGAATCTATTTGGCTGCAGTAGTGTCTGAATAACACCAGAAACAAGCATGCAGGTAATCTTGTCAGATAATGTCGGAAACACCTGATCTGCATATGATTGTTTAGGGTCTATGGCTCAAAGTATTAGGCTGGGTGCACACGTAGCAGAAACGCTAGTGTTGCGAAAAACGCTGCGTTTTTGCCTATCATGAGTCTTTGGGCCACAGGAAAAAATGCATATAAAAACGCATATCCATTTTCTATGCATTTTCAAACCTGCATTTTTGAAAACACTGGTTTTGTTGCACATTATGCAGCTACACTGCCAAAACGCACATAATGAAAGTCAATGGGAACGCAATGGTATGCATTTTTCATGCATTTTCCATGCATTTTTATATGCGTTTTTTTCTAGAAAATATTTTTCGGGCTGTGTTTTCGCTTCCTGTAGTCTTCCAAGTGATTTGCATAAATGGAAATATAAAAATGCATGGAAAACGCATTCAAAATGCATATGTGTTTTGTATATGTGAACTGTAACTGCGTTAAAATGCACGCAAAACGCATGAAAAACGCACCAAAAATGCAGGAGAAACACAACATTGACAGAAAACGCAGCCTTTCACGCTATGTCATATGTGAACCTAGTCTTAGGATCAATAGGACAACAGGTATTGCTTGAAAGGAAATAAATATGGCAGCCTCCATATGCTTCCTTCGTTAGTTGTCCTTTAAAGGTTTGACACACTATAAAGTGATCTTAACAGAGACAAGAGTTTCTTGCACCATTATTATTTTCTACACAACTCAAAGCACCTTCATAGAGATAACAGGCAATCATTTAGAAGAACATCAGATGGTCCATCTTTTCATACTTCTGTATTATGGACTTTCACGGGATGTACTTGTGTCACTCAGGCAATGTCTCCATTAGGGCTGATCGGAACAGCTGAATTCTGATTTCGTCGAAATTTCGTGTACCGCATGCGAAAACCGAGTTTCGTGTTCCGAATTTTCGTGTTCCGAGTGCATTTCTATTGAATTAAATAGTGTTAACTTCTGCGGTTAATTGTAAAGCCCCCGTACATGCTATCATCACCAAATTTGGCATGTATGTTAAGCAGATGAGTAGGAACATGGTAAAAAAATTTTTTTGTGAAAAGAGCTTATAGTTTTTGAGCAAATCGATTTCAAAGTTTCATGAGAAAAATGTTTTTTAAACTGTGTAAAATGACACTGCTGCAGAGCAGGTTACTGCATTTCGAGTTCTGTATACATATTGTATACATTTCATTAAAAGACAGCGTGGTGTCCCCCCTCCCAAGCCTCCTTAACCCCTTGTCCCCCATGCAGGCTGGGATAGCCAGAATGCGGAGTCCCGGCCACGTGGGACTTCACACCTTGAGCTATACCAGCCCGCATGGTCCATGGTATGGGGGGGCTCTGGAGGAGAGGGGCGGCCAACCTCCCCCTCTCCCCCAGAGCCCTTGTCCAATCCATGGACAAGGGGCTCTTCCCCACCTCCAGTGCCCCAGGAGAAGGTGGGGGCCGCCGACGTCCTGGGGGGGTTCATGGTGCCATCCGGGGTTCCCCTTTAACAAGCGGACCCCGGAAGCCGCCCCCTCCCCAGGAGAAATGAGTATAGGGGTACACGGTACCCCTTACCCATGTCAGCAGAGTTAAAAAAAGAAATAAAAACACGACAACGAAAAAAGTCCTTTATTGTACTAAATTAACCAGGGATACTTACCTTGCATTAATCTCACGCCAGTAACCTCAGGAGTGGTCCCACGCCAGTATCCTCTTATGACATCCCACCTCCCTCCCACACTGGCGAACTCCCACCACTGAATGGTCACAGTCAGCCTCTGCATCTGTATAGCAGAGGCTGAGAACACGAAAATTTTGCCTTTAAAACAAGAAATTTCGGCAAACAGTGATGCAATCAAAATGTCCACTGGGAAATCCCCGATCGCTGGAGGCCACACTAGAGTGGCAAAACCAGTGATTTTTCACATAGATGGTGGGTCCAGGTGACCAGGGCAGGAGGTGCCCTAATCCCCTGGACCCACCCATTCATGTGAAATAACGCGTATTCTGACACTCTGAGGTGGCCTCCGGGGAACGGGGATTCCCCAGCAGCCATTTTGTTTATGACACTGTTTGCCGAAAATTCTTGTTTTAGCAAACAATTTTCGTGTTTCTAGCTTATGCAATACAGATTGCAGAGGCTGTCTACAGCCATTCATCCCCAGGAGTTCTGCAGGATCGGCAGGTGCGCGGGACCTCCTAAGAGAATAGAGGGGGGCACAGCGCAGGAAGGTGGGAAAGCCTCCCCTCCCTGGACCCACCATCTATGTGAAAAATCACTGGTTTCGCCACTCTAGTGTGGCCTCCAGCGATCGGGGATTTCCCAGTGGCCATTTTGATTGCATCACTGTTTGCCGAAATTTCTTGTTTTAAAGGCAAAATTTTCGTGTTCTCAGCCTCTGCTATACAGATGCAGAGGCTGACTGTGACCATTCAGTGGTGGGAGTTAGTCAGCGTGGGAGGGAGGTGGGATGTCATAAGAGGATACTGGCGTGGGACCACTCCTGAGGCTACTGGCGTGAGATTATCCCAAAGTAAGTATCCCTGGTTAATTTAGAACAATAAAGGACTTTTTTCGTTGTCGTGTTTTTATTTCTTTTTTTAACTCTGCTGAAATGGGTAAGGGGTACCGTGTACCCCTATACTCATTTCTCCTGGGGAGGGGGCAGCTTCCGGGGTCCGCTTGTTAAAGGGGCGGCCCCCACCTCCTCCTGGGGCACCGGAGGTGGGGAAGATCCCCTTGTCCATGGATTGGACAAGGGCTCTGGGGGAGAGGGGGAGGTTAGCCGCCCCTCTCCCCCAGAGCCCCCCCATACCATGGACCATGCGGGCTGGTATAGCTCAGGGTGCGAAGCCCCACGTGGCCGGGACTCCGCATTCTGGCTATCCCAGCCTGCATGGGGGACAAGGGGTTAAGGAGGCTTGGGAGGGGGGACCCCACGCTGTCTGTTTTCATGAAATGTATACAATATGTATACAGAACTCGGAATGCAGTAACCTGCTCTGCAGCAGTGTCATTTTACACAGTTTAAAAATCATTTTTCCTATGAAACTTTAAAATCGTTTATTTCAAAAACTATAAGCTCTTTTCACAAAAAATTTTTTTTACCATGTTCCTACTCATCTGCTTAATATACATGCCAAATTTGGTGATGATAGCATGTAAGGGGGCTTCACAATTCACCACGGAATTTAGCACAATTGACTTCAATGTAAACACGAATTCGGTACTCGGAATTGCAGAATTTTCGAGTTTCGAGTGCTTACTCGGAACTGCCAAATTCCGATGGCAAACTCGAAATTCGGAATCCGAGAGCTCAGCCCTAGTCTCCATGTCTGTTTACTTCATACCTCATATTTACTGTACAGTGTACTTCCAAGTTTATCTCCTAATGATTTATGTACCGTAACATCATGACTGTCAAATTTTGCTTTACAAAATGAATCTGTATCGCTTCTATCACCTATGGCTAACAAAGTTTGGTGGTAGTACGTGGGTCCATTTCAGTAACAAAAAAGTGAACAGTAAACTTTGCCCTTCTATCAGAGGCCCCCTAGTGGCCGGACCTCTCAATGTGTTCAAATGTATTCCACGGGAGGGTAGGAGGCGCCCTAGGGGGTACTCATAACAAGGCTCTCAAGTTGATAGACAAATTTTGTAAGTACACAATAGATCGATAAGTGAACAAGAGTTGGTATCGATGTACACTCTAATAGTAGAAGTACCAGTATTGTTAGACTATAATTTATATTTTTAAACAATATGGAAAGATCCAACCTTGATAAGCAGTCACTCCATAAAGTGTGTAGAAAAAATACTTTTTATTGGAGCACTTTAAAATGACGGTTGGAAGAACTACTACTAACCCGAGGGAATCCATTCGAATCAAATATTGTTCTATATAAAAGGTATATAGATGACCTAATCCTTATATGGGATGGAGACTGTAAATCTATTGAGGAGTTCCATGAGTATCTGTATGATAATGACTGGGGTATTTAATTTACATACAATCACAGCAAGGAAGAAATAGACTACTTAGATCTCACACTCTTTCACACGAGAAACGCAATAAAATCCAGAAACTTTTTCAAAACTGTAGATACAAACTCATACATAGACTTCAAAAGCTCCCATCACAAACCATGGAGAAAGAACATTCCGTACGGGCAATTCCTTAGGATTAGAAAAAACTGCAGTGATCTGAGGACTTTCGACGCCCAATCAGAAATACTGATGAAGAAATTCGAGGAGAGGAGTTTTCCTAGAAAACTAACCAAAGAAGCCCGGAATAAAGCGAGAACAACTCAGAGAGACACTCTACTGGAGATTAGTGATGGGCGAACACCTGGATGTTCGGGTTCGGGAAAGTTCGCCGAACATGGCCGAGATGTTCGGCATGTTCGGGCCGAACCCCGAACTTCCCGAACATCCCTATTTTGGGGGCCCTATGGGGTCGCAGGCATAAGGGGGGAGCATGCCCCGATCGCGGGGGGGGTCGGAAATTCCCCCCACCCCCTCCGCTAGCGCTCCCCCCTCTGCCCGCTTCCCCATTCAAAAGTTTCAAGAAGTACCTGTATAGCGGATGGCCTGGCAGTGGGCGGCACTGTGGAGTGAGGAGGAGGAGGAGTCCGGAGAGTGACGAGTTGAGGGAGGCCGGGCAGCGGGCGTGAGGTCAGCGAAAGGGCGGAACTTCCGCCCTTTCTCTGACCTCACGCCCGCTGCCCGGCCTCCCTCAACTCGTCACTCTCCGGACTCCTCCTCCTCCTCACTCCACAGTGCCGCCCACTGCCAGGCCATCCGCTATACAGGTACTTCTTGAAACTTTTGAATGGGGAAGCGGGCAGAGGGGGGAGCGCTAGCGGAGGGGGTGGGGGGAATTTCCGACCCCCCCCGCGATCGGGGCATGCTCCCCCCTTATGCCTGCGACCCCATAGGGGGGCCGTATTGCGGCCTGTTCGGCCGAACAGGGCCCTGTTCGCCCGAACAGGGGCCCTGTTCGGCCCTGTTCGGGGGCATACAGAAGTTCGGGGCGAACCCGAACTTAAAAGGCCGAACACCATGAGGTGTTCGGCCGAACTCGAACATCACCCGAACAGGGTGATGTTCTGCAGAACCCGAACAGTGGCGAACACTGTTCGCCCAACACTACTGGAGATCAAAGAACCAAGGGTTACACGCAAAGAGGATAAGAAAGAGGTCAATTTTATCACCAGTTATTCTAACCAACAAAAGTTGATAAACGACATTCTGAAGAAACATTGGCCTCTATTGCAGAGAGATCCAATGTTAAAAACGGATCTATCCAAGAAACCAAGGTGCGTCTTCCGAACGGCGAGAACCCTCAAAAACAGGTAGGGATGGTCGGAATGCCAAATTCCGATTCCGCGGTAATTCCGCATTCCGTCATGTAGCGATTACCGATTCCGATTTCCGCTACCAATTTCCGCATTCCAAGGCGGAATTTCCGCCGGAAATCGTGGAAATTTAGCCCAACTTTAACATCAATTTTATCAAAAACTATAAGGTCTTTTTGAAAACTTTTTTTTGCATCTTGCTCAGAAGGTTCTGTTTAATAAACCCTGAAAATTTGGTGTTTCTAGGACTTACGGGGGCTTTGCTATTAACTGCTAAAGTCGGCAGATTTTTACTGTGATGTAAAATGCAGAAAATAGGCAGATGCAGATTTTCTGCATTTTACATTACAGTTAAAATCTGCCTACTTTAGCGGTTAATAGAAAATCCCCCTTAAGTCCTAGAAACACCAAATTTTCAGCGTTTATTAAACCGAATCTTGTGAACACGATGCAAAAACAAAGTTTTCAAAAAGACCTTATAGTTTTTGAGAAAATCGATGTTAAAGTTGGGTGGAATTTCCGCGATTTCCGGCGGAAATTTCCGCGATTTCCGGCGGAAATCCGCCTACGGCACTTGCATTACCGATTTCCGGATTTCGATGCGGAAATGCAATTTCCGATCGGAATTTCGGAAATTGCATTTCCGCGGAATCCGAATGAGCATCCCTAAAAACAGGCTAGCACCAAGCATCCTACGAGAAATAGACCAGGGATCCGTAGGAGAGAGAACCAATAGACAGCAAGGCCAGGTCACATGCTGTTTATAACCAAGGTGTCTATGCTACGAACTGATTAATGTAAATGCTACTGAGATTGGGTCCTCTATAACAGGAGAGACACATGCCATCAAACACAACATGGACTGCTCTACAAGTTATGTGATATATGTAGTCACATGCCCCTGCGGCCTACAATATGTAGGCCGCACCACTCAACAATTCCGTACAAGATGAGGCCAACATAGATGGAACATCACCAATGGTTACCTCAAACACTGACTTTCAAGACATTTCAGATTGTTCCATAACCAACAGACGGAAGGAACCAGAGTCTGCCCTATAGAATATATCCCAGAATCCACGCAGAACCGTATGAGTAAACTCAAGAGTAGAGAGATGTTCTGGATCTATAAATTGAATACCCTACAACCTGATGGATTAAATATATGTCTTGAACATAATCTATAATTTGAACAGATAAGGGCAAACCACATTACCTAGCCTTAAGGGTCATATAGCCTTCTCTCTGAACTAACCATTATTTGCTTAGCTGATTCAAAATACACCACCTGAGGGAGAGACCTTAGGCTAAAGAAACACCGTTTTAAATAAATAAATAATTTTTACAACTTACACAACCAAGGGGCGAAACCCCCCCCCCCCCATATTCCTGTCCAATCAGTTTGTAGAAGGTGGAACATTAAGTTCTATTCAGCTCCACCTACTATTTGCATCATGACCTGAAAAAGTAGGCCCATTACTAAGAACCTTTAGAGTCCAGGCCTTTGAGATCCCATGGTCTGATCTGGCTGCAGACAATGACAAGAATAAGAATACTTATACAAACACATACCATCTATATAATAACCGTAGGAGCTACTGTAATGATAGTTACCTCTAAGACCACTAGAAGGCTAAATACACCCCGACCGCAGGAAGATCACCGGGACTTTCTTCCAAGGGTATGTCCCATCCCCAGACTATATATACCCCCTGAAGGGCCTTGGCCGCTAAGATCGTGTCATTACTATTAACCCCCTGTTACCCTCGTTACTCAGTAAATCAGAACCAAGACATTACATGTAAATACAACTGTGACCATTCCCCCCCCCCCCCCCCCTTTTCCCCAGGTACAGTACCATAGATCTGCTATGTATACATTTTATTTAGTTATGATTACCATGGGTCTAACTGCTTATTAATAATTTGTGGTCCCCGTTTCTCCCTGAACCCCTTTCCTCTCCTCCCCCCCCCCCCCCCTCCCAGTACGTTATCCCCCTGGACTCTATTCCATAAGCCCGGTTTATTGGTCCCCCCTCCCTGGGTCCTTTAACCTGTGTCCCACTCCCCACCCCCTTCCCAGCCAACTACATCAAGATTAGACACTCAGAGGAGTGTATATTTATGTTTGTGTGCCCATACACACATATGCACGTTTGGGTTCCCATGATACCCCTGCAAATTGTATCTTTTAGTGTATAGTTTCTCTCAGAATAGACTGGAATGGTAAATATGGAACTCATCCCGGTATTTATATGTATTTATATGTATATATATATATGTGGATATAGGCCTACCTCATATGTTTTATATAACTGGGTTGAATGTTATGCATTATTCACATTTTTTATTATCACTTATCGTCCTTTTAAGAAATATCCCACTGTATACATGTAGAATACTCTATATATGTTTTAGACTTCTAGATTTTTATTCGCCACTAAGCCAAGGACACAGTGGGGCCTTTTTGAAACTAGTGGGAAGTGTAATACTTCCTAATGCAAAAGCTCTCTCTTTATGAGACAATACTGTCTCCATTTCTGACCACGGCATAATGGCCGACAACCTTAATCAGCCGGAGGACTCTCCCGTCCCTTCCGTCTCCTAGGAGACGGATCTGTACCGAGATACGCCATCCGCATTGGTAAGGCGTCATCACGCTGGGAGCGCGCTGACGACACTTGCTGCGCCTCCATGCCACGTGGGAGGCGTGGTGACGTCACCACGCCCCCGAGTCCCACTAGCACGGACGTCCTCGCTCAGATAAACAGGAAGCGGCCACAGCGGCGCTTACAGGCGCCCGAATCCGGGGAATCTTTCGCATAGGTGAGCTTCTCTCATACTACTTTGTTGCCACAAATAGATTATTAGCAGGGACTCACGCGGTATTGCCCCCTTGATCGGGGCTGATATTCAGGTACCTCTCCACCTTTCCATTACACTATTTTTATACCCATATCCTTTTTCGTTAGTACCAGAGGCAAGTCCAGCTCTGTATCTTGAACTGATTAGAGTTACTTAGGACTTCCACCCATGGCCCCTGTCCCTGCATATCCAGGTGCACGTTTTCATCCACAGTATGCAGATTTTATATAGTCAAAACTTCGGTTCCTTCTGTGGACCATCTAAAATATACTACTGATACCATCTTGGTTTAATGAAATGTTTTACCACAATTCACTTTGATGTATCGTTTTACCTAATTGTTTTTATGATTTATGTATAGAACTACCAACTATGAATGAGAGTTTATCTCTGAGTTTTTCCTTGAGTTTTAGCGCCTTGTCTTTTCTCTTTTATCTTAAAGGCACGATACACGACCTGATGAAGCGGTTTGAACCGCAAAACGCGTTGTCATTTCAAAGTGCTCCAATAAAAAGTATTTTTTCAACACACTTTATGGAGTGACTGCTTATTAAGATAGGATCATTCCATATTATATAAAAATATAAATTACTGTCTAACAATACTGGTACTTCTACTATTAGAGTGTACATCGATACCAACTCTTGTTCACTTATCGATCTATTGTGTACTTACAAAATTTGTCTATCAACTTGAGAGCCTTGTTATGAGTACCCCCTAGGGCGCCTCCTACCCTCCCGTGTTGTATACCCCCCCTGAGATCAGGGGTTACCACCTTGGCAGGTGGCATCTTTTCGAAGGAGCTGCGACCATCGATACTACCTCACAAGGCCAAGTGGGGACGGTACTTCCCCACATGCGATAGAGACTGGTTGCCTCATACGCAACCCAGCTTTGTGAGTATATGCGATCATTTCTTACTAACAAACGTAACCACTCGTAAGATACTACACCAGATTGGGCTCCTGGTGTCTTCCCGTCCTTTTTTTTATTTCTCCAGCACATATTCAAATGTATTCCAACCCACAGACTGTCCAACCTCTTGGACGCAATCGATGAGCTGAAACAGCTGGATTTTGGCCACAGACAGGCTAACAGGGAGCTTGCGAGTTACAGTAACAAAAATTACACGCTATTTCAGGGTACAAAGCTGCCACCACCTCTGTAGGACAGAGGACCTAACCTCACTGATTGTAATACCTGCGAATAAAACAGAACACACACTAATCTGACTATATGGACAGTAGTAGTGACTCTTCAGAAAGTTAGGATTAGGCACAGATATAAATCTGCGCAGGCTTTTTACCAACATCTCCTTATCCTCCTCGGTGTCCGGATGTAGGATTGTTGCCTCGCTGGACACCGAGAAGGCCTTTGATTCGGTGGAATGGCCCTACTTATGGGAGACCCTGAATCGATACGGCTTTGGCATTAAATTTATTAAATGGGTTCAGGCCTTGTACTCTGCTCCCAGGGCTAAAATCCGTACAGGGAATACTATATCAGACTCGTTCCGACTACACCGTGGTACCCGTCAGGGTTGTCCACTTTCCCCTTATCTCTTTGCTTTGGCCATTGAGCCTATGGCCATCCTTATACGAAACTCAGACCAAATTCGGGGAATCTCTGTGGGAAATATTGAAGAAAGGATCTCACTTTATGCAGATGATACCTTACTCTACCTAAATGATCCCGAGCATTCCTTAGCCAGGGCTTTGGAAATAGTCACCACATTTGGCTTGTTTTCAGACCTTAGAGTTAACCAGGATAAGTCTGTCATCATGCCACTGAACAAATTCCGACCTAATACCTCCTTTAGTCAGTTGCAATGGGTCTCCGAATTCAAATATTTAGGCATTGGGGTGACAAACTCTATATCTGACTACTACACTCTTAATATTAAGGCAGTAGTGGAGGCCTTCCGGAAAAAATCCCAGGCATGGAAGCACCTACCGCTCTCGCTCATTGGGAAAATTAACATTTTTAAAAATGATCTTCTTACCAAAATTTCTATACGTTCTCCGGAACATGCCTATTACTCTTACTAAAAAATTCTTTAAAAGCTTACATTCCTCAATCTCAACCTTTATATGGACAGGCCAGACCCCTAAAATTGCCCTTAGCACTCTACAATTATCCATAGATCAAGGTGGCCTGGCCCTTCCCAATATGCAATTATATTACTATGCTGCAGTATTAGTCACAGCCAGATGGTGGCTTGGCCAAGACAGTTATAATCCTGCGGTAGTGGTGGAGGCGGCATGCCTGGGATCCTATGAAAGGCTTACTCTCCTAATATATAGAGGCACCACAAATGACAATAGATGCACGGTCCCGATGCAGACGGTGTGCAGGGTGTGGTCGGATGCAGTTAAGTTCCTGGGTGTGGGTGAAAGTGCGTCTCCATATACTCCTATCTGGGATAATCCTAATCCCCCACACTTTACACAAATCCCAGAGCCTGTGATTTGGGCCAGGGCGGGAATTAAACATCTACAACATATTATAAAAGACGGGTCGCTCCTAACATTTAACGAGATGAAACAAATGTACTCTTTAACAAATAAGATGTTTTTCCGCTACCTACAGCTAAGACATGCGTTCTCGGCGCAGTACTCTGGCGGAGCCCCTACGTTGGGTGTACATGCTCTTGAGAATACTCTTCTTACAGCACACCTAGATAAACCCTTGTCAGTGCTATACTCAGCCCTCTTATCCAAACATGGCGAAAAAATCCTTCGCTGCCAAGAAAAATGGAACATTGACATTCCAGGACTAGACAATACAGATTGGGAAGATGTCCTGGAGGATTTCGTAAAACTTCCAATCTCAGCTAGGGACAGGTTAATCCAAATTAAATTTCTCCATAGAACATACTCAACTCCTGTCCGGATGCACAATATTTGTGAGAATAATGATGCGCTCTGCCAGAAGTGCTCTGCCGAGAATGGTACTTTCTACCATATGTTCTGGAGCTGCGATAAAATACAGATATTTTGGACAGGTATATTTGCTACTATAAATGAAATAACAGAGGCACACTTCGATCGCACACCCAAGCTAGCGTTGTTAGGGTTATTTGAAGAACCCTCATGCAATGAGTACGTACAATACCTAATTCGTATTCTCTGCTTCTACGCACGCAAAGAGATCCTAAGAGTCTGGAAAGGAGATGCCGTTCCCTCCTTAAATATGTGGAAGCGTACCGTTAATCGAGCTCTTCCACTATACCAATTAACATATAAAAGCCGTAACTGCCCACAAAGATTTTACAAAATTTGGACACCATGGTGTGATAATGTACAAACCACAGGCTCGAACGAGGAGAACAGTTAAGGTACATATCCTCCTGATCTATTACAGATACTGAGCAGGACTACTTGCGGCTTCCTGAGGTGTGGCCGGGGGGTGGGCCCAGAGTCGTTTGTTCTCTTTCCTCTTCTTTCCTCTTCCCCTTTTTCCTCCTTACTCCCCTTCTTCAACCCCCTTCTGTTCACTGTGCCCCCAATGTATATTCATGTGTTACTCCTAAACCATGGTCGGCTCCTTGTATATATGACGGTACCCACATGTGAAATATCCTAGCAATGTGCTAAAACAAAAGCTCTGAGTGTTTGGTACTTGTTATTACCTGGGTTATTGGAAGAAAGTAACATGTGTATAATAATGCTGTTATAATTTCCCACATGTGGGAGCATGGTACTTTATACTATGTATGCTTTTCTTTCTTCGTGTACCTTGTGTTGGTTCTTGTTTTCTAAAAATAAAAATGATTTGTTAAAAAAAAAAGAAAGTTAGGATTCGTTCTGTGTGGCTGAAAAGTAGTTGCAGCTGAGAAATACATGACTTAGAAGTCTTTTATTAATAAATGCAATCTAAAGAATTAATATATACAGAAAATCATTGAAAGTAACAATTAGACAATGAAAACCCAGTGTAAAATAAAAGGGAAAGAAATAAATGAATACTTAAGTTTTAGATGAAATATGTCCGTTTATGGAACAAGTTAAAATCCTTTCTTTCAAACCAAAGCTCAAGCAAGATGGCCACTGGCTCAGTCCTCAGGCCAGCAGCATGTTCTTATTATGTTGTTAGCATGGAGGACTGGGGAGGTTTCCCAGTCAAGTCCTTTTCAATTACTCAGGTTTTCGGGCGGGATCTCAGGGTCAGCCCTTGGGCTGGATGGGGTGTTGTCAAACTTTTGGGTGGGAAGATTTAAGCTTAATATGACATTTCCATATTTCCTCTCCCGCTTCCCACACACAAATAAGTCACAGATTCATAATCCTCAGAATATGACAATTCTTATGATATTACACTTGTATAGTGTCATCTGTTCTGGCACCAAGCAGCTGAATAACTTGGTGGCTGGGTATGTCAGTGGCATAAATGTAATATTAAAATATTCAGCGGATCCGGACCAACAAAATTATATAATTTCCATGTCTATCATATGTTCGGTATTCCTTAAACAAGTAAAAATCATACATTGCAACTATTTTCAATCTGCTCCCAGTGAAGTCAACCAGTCTGGCCTGCTTCTGGTTTTATCCTGTACATAAAGGAAGCCAGCAACAGCTTGCCATTTGAGGTTGCTGCTGACAGAGTTTTTCACACCTCGCTGTCATTGGTCCCTGAAGGAACTTCTTTTGAACCGGTTAATTAAACAAACCAGAGAACAAACGTATTTTCATGAAAAGAGCTCTATCAGCTACAAAAAAGGGAGACCCCAAGGCTCTGCAGTATGCTAGGACCTACACATACAATTTGGATTGTCCCGTTAATGACAATCGGTGCAGAAAACAGATTGCGTTTTTCACGGCTTTTCCGCGACACCTTCTTCTAACGCCGACACTAACCATAAGCCTTCAAACCAGTACTGACAACCCATAACTATCCACCACACTAACCAAACCTAAAACCTGAGTAACCAACCTGAGGCCTGCATCAGGTTGGGTACCCGCTGTTTACCTGAAATGTGGGTTGAGTTTGGGTACCTGTTTTGATTCTAATCGGACTTCGGGTGTGGGTCAGGTTGAGAGTAGTGAAAGCACGCCTAAGATGTTGTCTTTTGGTCCCTAAAATTTGTTATGGCTGCTGGGAGCGGAATACTTACTTGTTGGCTTGTTTGCTGCTTTCAAGCTGAGACCAACCCTCCCACCATACTAATACATATCTATTGCTACATACTCACAGGTATATGAATCTGGGGATCCACGGCAATGAAAGATATGACGAATAAGGGTTCCCCGATCCATCACCTGCAATTGCATAACATGGAAACATGCGAGGGGGCTCTTTGAACTTTGAACGATCGTGGTAATTAGCGCGGGAATCTATGGGCATCCGCGTGATAGTCCACGATGGAATCCGTCATGTTGGTTGCATTTGGAACATGTCATTAACCTCCTTAGCGGTATGCCCGACACTGTGTTGGGCATACCGCTCTGTGGCCCCAGGAGTCCCCCATAAATAAATGTGCCAAATGGCTGTAAATCCTCTATCTAGCACAGGGGTCTCAAACTTGCGGCCCGTGGGGCATTTGCAGCCCTCGATACAATATTTTGTGGCCCTCGCCGGCAAAAGCTTCCATATAGTTTGCTTCAGTGCTCCCAAGTAATCCGCCGCTGCTAAACGAGGGCTGCAGAGCCCCCAAATTGCCCGGGGGCAATCCACCGGCATTTCCTGGAAGGGGCAGAGCTTTCAGCTTCAGCTCTGCCCCTCCTGACGTCAATCGCCGCATGGATCGCCGCCTCTCCCCGCTCCTCTCTGTGAAGGAAGAGTGAGAGGGGCGGGCAGAGGCTGCGATGCGCCGCGATTGTGAAATTCCTTATGCGGCCCAGCCTCATGCTGACTTTGCCTCCTGCGACCCCCCAGGTAAATTGAGTTTGAGACACCTGATCTAGCACTAGGCTAGCTAGTAAGAGTGTAATTGAGACACTGCTGCAAACCAAATAGACCAGCAGGGCAGTGGTGTACCTAGGACATTTGACACCCGGTGCTGGGTACTATAAGACCCCCCCCCCCCAAAAAAAAGGAAAGGAGCGAGTGTGTGTAACGATCGGTGTCAGCACACAGAGAGAATCTGATTATTGGTGATCTGCAGTATCTGGTGTTTGGTGCAACAGTAATAACTTTGAGTAAGACCACCCGAGGAGCAGGTGGTCTTTGGCAGTACGGGCGATACTGCCTTTTGGGAAATACAAAAACCTTCCAGCAACCTGAGACCTCCAAATGGGTGGAGTCCCAGGGTGAAGGTAGGAAGGACCTGTGAGTGAGTGACACCTGAAAGGTGGATGTCATTAGCAGGTCTGGAGACTATCTCTTAAGGAGAGAGATAGCTCTCTAGGTCGGGCAAGCCAGGTCGGCAACACACAGACAGATAAGGTACAAAGGCAGAAGACTGATTTGGTATCCAAGGCAGGCAGGGTTTGGCAACAGGTAATCAGATATACGTAGGTACCGAATCAGAAAGCAGAGGGATAATCAGGAATGCAATAGGTCATAACAGATATCAACAATGCCTAGTCTGGGGTGTGAGGTCCGTGGTCTCTACACCCTGGAACTAGTCCTGAGTATAATATGATGGTACAGAGTATTCCTAGACTTGGGTGTGAGGTCCGTGGTCTCAACACCCTGGAACTAGTCTGGAGTATAACAGAATGATAATACAGAGTTCCTAATCTTGGGTGTGAGGTCTGTGGTCTCAACACCCTGGAACTAGTCTGAAGTATAACAGCATGATAACACAGAGTCCCTAATCTTAGGTGTGAGGTCCGTGGTCTCGACACCCTGGAACTAGTCTGAAGTATCAAGAGTAAGGAGGTTGGTCAGCACACCGGCTTCTTCAATGAAGTGAAGTTTAATAAATCACATGTCAACACTTAAGTTAACAATTGTTTCGGGGCCACCAAGGGTCCCCTTCATCAGAACAGTGCAGACAAAAAAGTCTGAAGTATAACACAATAATACACAGAGGTAATCTGGCTCAGTGTGAATTCCCAGGTCCTCCTGGTTCTAACACACTGTAGGATCTGACTAAGGTCTGAGTGCTTCCACGTAAGTGTTCGCAACGGCAGACAACCTGAGACTGACCAGCAGTGACTATATATAAAGCAGCGCTCTCCAGCGCCACCCATCAGTGATCAACCAATAGCCACTTGCTTTGAGGTCAGCTGACCAACCTGGTCAGCTGATCCCTCCTTGTTTGTCATAAAGGTTCTGCCTCTCGGGGCGCGCGCATTCCTCAACCTGTGTGAACTAACAGACCCAGCCACACCAGACGCACGCTGCTGCGGACAAACCGCCGCGCTGGATGCGGAATCAGCCGCCTTGCCGCGAGTACACGCGGCGGCTTTTCCACATTCTATTACAGTGTGGCATACTAAGCGCGCCACGGCGGGTAATGCCAGGTATAGGTGCGCCCCATATAGGTAATATAGTTGCTCCAGTATATGTAATAAAGTTGCCCCCAGTGAAGGTAGTATAGTTGCCCCAATATAGCGTCCCCCAGTATAGCTAGTATAGTTGCCCCCAGGATAGGCAGGATAGCATAGCTGCTGCTCCCAATGTAGGTAGTGCTGCTGCCCCCAGTGTAGCCAGTATAGTGGCCCCCGTATAGCTGCCCCCAGTGTAGGTAGTATAGTGGCCCCCATAGTCGCTCCCAGTGTAGCTAGTATAGTGCCCCCCCAGTGTAGCTAGTATAGTGGCTCCCAGTATAGCTACCCCCAAGATGGGTAGTATAGTCCCCCCCCCCCCCCCCCAGTGTAAGTAGTATAGCTGCCCCCAGTGGAGCTAGTATAGTTTTCCCCAGTATGGTAGTATAGTGGCCCCCAGTGTAGGTAGTATAGCTGCCCCCAGTGTAGGTAGTACAGTATAGCTGCCCCCGTGTAGCTAGTATAGTGGCCCCAAGGTAGCTCGTAAAGTTGCACCCAGTGTAGCTAGTATAGTGACCCCCCCGTATAGCTGCCCCCAGTATAGGTAATATAGTGGTCCCCATTGTAGCTAGTATAGTGCCCCCCCAGTGTAGCTAGAAGGGGTGACAGGGGCGGGGAGGGGGACATATCCCCCCCTCACCTGGGTCCCCCTCCTTCTGCCTCTCTTTCCCTCCAAAATGGCAGCGGGCAGCAAACAGGCAGGGCTGAGGGGGCGGGCGGAGAATACTCACTTTACTTCCGCGTATCAGCCACTGGAACACTGCGTCGCCGTCACTTGCCTCTTCTGCGTCTCCAGCATTGGAGGCGCAGAACAGGCACGTGACGGCGACGTAGCGTTCCAGCAGCTGGAATGCGGAAGTGAAATGAGTATTCTCCGTCCGCCAGCCCTGCCTGTTTACTGCCCGCTGCCCTGCTGTCATTTTGGAGGGGAAGAGAGGCAGAAGGAGGGGACCCAGGTGAGGAAGGGGGGGGGGATATGTCCCCCTCCCCGCCACTGTTCCTGTCACTCCTCTTTCTAGTGCTGCTCTTCCCCTCCTGCTCTGAAAGACTGCAACTATGGGGGGTCGTGGCGACACCCCCCTGTCTGTCAGTCACCCGGGGTGGCACGCCCCCCTGCGCCCAATGGTAGGAACACCACTGCAGCAGGGCTGCCTCCATATTCTTCTCACTTCAGTTACCCTTTAAAGGACAACTGAAGAGAGAGGGATATGGAGGCTACCATATTTATTTCCTTTTAACCAGTACCAAATGCCTGGCTATCCTGCTTGTTACGCTCGGTGGTATATTCTCCACAGTCAGCACATAATGCAGATCCTGACGTGAAGGAGACACACACGCAAGAACAAGGAACCAGGATATCCCCAGTTGTGGTGGAGGAGATGACTGACTCCAGTAGGAGATGTGGCGCACAGAGCAGGCGTAGATCCGAGCAACCACAAACAAAACTTAACAATAATGTCTCAGCGCAAAAGTAGCATTGAGCGTATCAATCAGAACTCAGAAAGACAGGGACAGGTAGACAGAAAGAACGCTTGCTAAACTAGTCACTGCCTCAGTGACAGCAAGCGCTCATAACAGGACAGACAGAAACGAGGTAGCCAATCGCGGACGCAGCGATGGCCTACTTCGCAATGACAGGACTGAGCTAACTAAGCACGGGTGATCATGATAAGCGCAACCTACCGAAACGTGCTAAAATTGGCTGACTGAACACAGGATATAAACAGTTTGAGTACGTATATATCAGCAGCACTGATATATTAATGTAACATGAATACAAGGAAAATAACAAACGCGCTAGTATGCGTATATATCGGCGACGATGCAAGACTAGCAAAGTGCCAAATACTGATAAACAGGAACAGGACTAGAAGGACTCACTGACTCCTACGCAGGAGATCAGTGCAGTCCACATGAATTAACACTAGAACCAGGAACACGGTCCGGGGCCCAGAGTACCAGCGAGACAGGCGGATGCTGAAACTATGATAGCCCGTGGAGCACTGCAGGAAGCAGCTCTTTATACTGAGGTCATCCAATGGGAGCAGACATGCAGATTCCCACACAGGTGAATGATAATCAATCACAAGCTGACAGCAGGAAAAGGCAGACAAAACTATGCAGCCTGCATGAAAGGAATTGCAGCTCCACTGCAAAAGACAATGGCCTCAATTCACTAAGCTTATCTCCTGTCTTTAATAACGTGTCTAGAGTTATCACCATGGTGATGAGGCATGTCTTATTCAGGAAACATTTTACCTCAGGCAAACCTAAAGTTAACTCTTCTGTCTTTAAATTAACTCTTCAATCCTTAAAATAACTCCAGAGTTAGACAGGCTGTTTATTAAATACGTGTGAAAATAACTACAGAGGAGGTAAATTAACTATTAATCACCATGGTGACCACTCTAGAAACGTGATTAAAGACAGGAGATAAGCTTAGTGAATTAAGGCCAATGTTTGCTTTCACAAGAGCATCTTAAACTGCCATGAACTGCAGAGCGACTGTAGATGAAATCAACACTTAATGTGATCGCAAACAAGACTATGCCAGCCAATGCATGTAAAGCAATCAAAAACTGCTTGGCTGCAGTAAAATTGCAGCCAGCAGTACATGCTGCAGAAGTGATCATGACACTGCTGATCCTTTGCCTCTTTGCTTTTAACTATACACACCAAACAAGCATGCAGCAGAACAGATGTTATTATTGTCAGATCAGACAAGATTAGCTGCAAGCTTGTTTCTGGTGTGATTCAGACACCACTGCAGCCAAATAGATCAGCGGGGAAACTGGTAGTGTTTTAAAGGAAATAAATATGGCTCACTACAGTTGTCATTTAAGGGTAACTGGGAAGATGCCAGTGAGAGATTGAAGAAGTGTTTTTCATAGGTGGCCAGAGAGCTGCTACGATAGCTCTGTCTGTTAGTGACTGGGGATATTTGGAAAAGAGCCATGCAATGTTTTGGTCCTCAAAATCTTAAAGTACCCCCGAACTGGATGTTTTTTAACATACTTTTAATCCTGATTTATGTGTGGCGATTAGGGATGATCAATGAGATGCAAATTGTTACAAAATTATGCTAGTTTTTATGCAAATGTATGCAGTTTGAAAATGGACCAATCAATTTAAACCCAGGTTTAAACTGAATGGTCAATTTTTAAGCTGCATATATGTGCATAAATTTGCATCAACTCAGAACAATTTGCACATCTGTGATCATCCCTAGCAGTGATGTGGCATATGTCACAGCGTCATCTGCACCCTCCAGCGCCCCTTGTGGCCCCTGCACTGCTTAGCGGTTATCTCCAAGAACCTGAGCAGAACCTGGAATATGGACAGGGAGGAAGTGGCAGTTCCTCTCCCCTAGCCCATCCCTTGGAACGCCCCCTTCACTCCCCGATGATGGTTTGTTGCGTGTAACGGCACACAGCGCAGGAGAGCTGCAACTTGTGCACGCTTAGGGAGGTTGAGCTCTGAAGGATAATGCACTGATAGCTGTCTATAACATAATAATAGAAGGAACACACACCGATGCATGTTGATGAAAACTGAAAGACCAGTCTTGAGCTGAACTTTTTGTCTGTTCTTTGCTGACTAAAGTGTTGCATACAGAGTTTTATCAAGTCTTTCTAGTTTTCAGTGAGAGCTAGACTATAGTTTATTGCAGTCTGACTGCAGAGTAAATTAGGTAGAGCCCTTCATTTTTAACCCCTATAATTACAAAAAAAGGAACACAGGCTAGATTTTGGAAGGATTGGGACTTAACATGCACATGTGTATCTTATCATGTCACTTCAAGTACCATTTAAAGTCTGTAATATCATGTACCTAAAAAGAGAAAATGTAATCCAGGATTAAACTTCATCCCAATCAGTAGCCGATACCCCCTTTCCTACGAGAGAAACCTTTACCTATTCTGGAATAGATCATTAAGGACGTCTGTATGGCTGATATTGGGGTGAAACCACTCTCACACTGTCATGGCCATGGCAATTTCCTGTTTGTAAACCTTGTTGCATTGTGGGAAATAACAGCTGTTTCCAACTGACAAGCAAGCATCATCTTCCTGTGTGCATAAAGCTCTCAGTAAACGAACATTCCACAGAGATCACCCAGCAGGATTAATGACATTGCCACCTGTGATAAATTATAGAATGTAAATTGGAGTGAGGAAATATTTTACAATGAGCAAACACTGAGTAAAACAATTATAAATTAATATAAAAAAGATAAGCAATTTTATTCACTACACGATTTTATCTACATTTACTCTTTAAAGTCTGAAACTTACAATGCGGTTGTGCTGGAGGTTAACACAGATAATCCATGTCCTCAATAAATTACAAATCTTCAACAATGCTCATATAATGTTTCTTTATTGCACACTATTCGATCCAGGCACAAATATCCTGGTCACTCACCAACCGTCATTTCATTTGACTAGCATGTTTTCTCTTGGAAGCTTGAGACGTGTCCACCAGAAGATGATTACTAGTAACTTGCACACTCCTTGGAGTTCTGGTTCACCATAACTTTGGGTGTTTCAAGTCCTTCCCTTAGAGCCACATTAATCCATAGTAATTGGGATTTTTGGTCCTTTTCATCCCCTTGCACACTCCTCCGAGTTCTGGTTCACCGTGAGCTTGCTGGGCAATCTTTAACTACTAGAAATATGCAACAGCTGAAGAGTCTGTATTTGTGCCTGGATCTAACGGTGTGCAATAAAGCTACATCCTATCCCTATGGTGATCACACATGACTTCTAATTTACTGAGGATTGAGTATTGAAGCTTCAAGGTAGCATTGTTTCATACAAGTAATGTTAATGGATTCACTCCATCCAATAAGTTTCATGTGGATATAATGTAACTGTCCTGCCTAGTCCACAGTTCACCTTTTGGAGGTAGAATATGGTCTATAGCGTACATAGAATTCCCTTTAATCAGAGTGGAGTGTGAAAGGTTTTCCTATTGATCCATTAATCTACAATCCTTCTACAGCTCAGCCTCCATGATAAGTGGCCATTTCTCCAGCATACGTCTGTCTCAGTTTTTGTAGACCACGTCAGAGGGCTTCATTTGGCTCATCGATCACGACTCTTTAACTTTGCTAATGTCCTTCATCTCTTTCCAGTTTCCATCCAAAGTCTGGGTGATGGCAACATCTGGCCGCTCTCCCTCAATCAATAAGTTCTGCGCAACTTTTCCCTTCCAGCCCCGCATAAATTATCACCACGGTATGCAAATGAAAATGGCTAATGTTAATTGCGAAGGTCCGAGCGGTAATTAATTTTTTTGCCGTTGATAATTATCAATCATTCTGGGAGGAATCTTTAAAAACGTGTCAAGCCGTCTACAAAGTGACTCTGTGGATGGGTAGAGTGCTTGAGTGAGCTACACTCCTTTTATAACTTAGACCCTTTCACTGCCTGTAGATGGAAATATTGCACTGCAGTGAGGCCATGGAGAGGTGGAATTGTAAGAGAAATAAGTCCGGGTTACGGGATATTATCGTCACACTGCACAAAACTAAAGCTCCAATGTGTGTGTGTGTTGTTGTAGGATAGCCACAAAGATCATAGTATAAAAATAATTTTCATAAAATGCATTGCAAGTCCATGAGGAAGGAGAACATATTGATTTGTCGGTGTTTTTAGGGATGCAATAGGTTTGAAAGCCGATGAGACTTCAGGAGCAGCTTGCAACTATACTGGACTTATGTTTGCACACAAAAGGTTACGAGTGGACAGGTATTTTTCTGGCCATTTTGGTGTCCCAGGCAAGGCGCCTCTGCTTTTCCCCAAATGTGGTGTTATTTTTGCCAGTACTAAGAACAACTTGACTTAAAATGGGGTTAAAAACTGACATTATATTAATAAAAACAATGTTTTTGTAACGATTTGTGTCAGCATGGAACAGAATTCTGATTATTAGGTGATCTGCAGTATCACCTATAATGCAGATCTATACCTGATTATATGGTGATCTGCAGAATCACCTATAATACTGGTATATCAGAAGCTGATGTGACAAGAAATAGCAATGAGTGATTGGTACAACAGTAATACTGATAGGTTTAGCAATACCTCACCAGAGGAGCTGGTGGGTACTATCAGTACAGCGCCCCTCCCTAGAGTCAACGGCCATCTGGTGAGAGTAGAGTGGTCAGACTGATCGGGTTTGGCAACAGACAGACAGATGCAGTACAAAATCGGAAGGCAGAGACAAGAAGATATAAACAGGCAGAGTCGGCAGCAAGATCAGATGGGCAGAGGTACAGAATCACTGAGCAGAAGAGTGGTCAGAACGAGCCAGAGTCATGCACAAATAATAACACAGTAAAGTATAATCTTTAAGGCTATCAAACAATTCCTATCTTGTGTGAAATCCCCGGTTTCCTCCCGGATCAAAGCACACCGGAACTATCTAAGGGTCTGAGCGCCAAGTATTCGCAACAGCAGACAAGTTGCGAGTGATTTAGCTCGGCTTATGAAGCTGAGGAGACCCCTTCGTCACGCCTACTCCTCTACAGCCAAAGAGGAGCGGCGAGTGTCTCCTCTGACGTCAGCCGACTGGCCGGTCAGCTGATGCGCCTCCTCCCTGCATAAAGGTCCTGTCTGTGCGTGCGCGCAGGCGATAAGACAAAGTTATGTGCAGCTGACAAACCCGTCCTCGGCGTGCTAGTCGCCCGAGGCACGGATGGATTGCTAGGCAGAGAGCTGGAGGCAGCTGCGGTGGTAGCGCTGTTCACCGCAGCTGTTTCTCCAACGTTTGTTACAGTTTTCCTACTTTTTATTACCTTTACAATTTTCATATTTGCTTTTGTGCAATTGTCCATTTACAAATGATAGGTTCAGTTTATCTGCTCTGAAAGCTGCCATTGCATTTTATTGCATAGCTACTATATTAATATATTATATCTATTGAGATTTCTCTTCTGTTTTTTACCTTCTGCTAACCGTGTAAGCTGAAACACTGCCGGGAATGTTTACTATCTGGCTGATAAGGAAACCTAAACAAGATAATGTAATCACTTGAATTCAGGTATAATATAAGCTTCCCACTTCTGATCTAATGCCTGGTACACACCATGCAATTTCCCATCAGATAGACGGGTAGAATACATAATTCCCGACAGGTCTGATCTGATTTCAGATCGGATTTGTTGGAAATTATCTATTCAACCCATCTTTCTCACGAGAGACTGCACGGTGTGTACCAGGCATAAACTTTCCACTGAAGAAGAAAGTGCTGTGTTTAACTGAATGATGTTCTCCATTTTTATTTCTAGTAGCAGGGTTTGTGCTTGGTATAGCCATGCAATTTCCTGTCAGATAGACAGGTCGAATTAATTATTTCCGACAAGTCCAATCTGATTTCCAATCATTTTTCTGATAGATTTTGCATAGAAGTGATCGTAAACCAGTTTATTTCCAACAGGTCCAATCTGATTTATGATCACTTCTATGCAAAATCTGTCAGAAAAATGATTGGAAATCAGATTAGACCTGTCAATAATTATCGATTAGACCGGTCTATATGATGGGAAATTGCATGGTGTGTACTAGGCATTATGCTGTTAATAATCTATTTGAGCAAAGAAGAAATGTTGAGTTTTATACTACTTTTAAAGTAAGTCTATAAAGGCACAACAAGCCATTAATTGGCCAGATACAGCTTGTAATGGCATCTAACTACTTTATGAAAACATTATACAGTTTATTGCGCAAAAGGTGGATCAGCGCATCACTAGGCCGCTTCCGAATGGCCTACAATCAGAGGTGCGCTGAGCCCCCCTAGAAACTGCAAACGCACCTTGAACCCAAACAGAAGCTCTGCATATACACCAAAAGCAAGACTGCTAAGTGGGAGCAGCTGACCAAAAATGAATTAAATTAGTACATGGCAATGAAATGAACAGCGCTACTTAAAAACAGATAACTGCCTACCTGCAAGAGAGTGCAAGCCCCATTATACAGATCATGTACAGCCTGGGTCTTTACAGGTAGGAATATTGCCATGTAAATCCAGAGGGGATGTGCGAATCGATAAAGACCAAATCTAAGACTATTACATCCAAATTATTATTAATGCCTTTTTGGAAAATTACAATTTGGTACGGAATATTAATAAGAGGAACTTTCCCTTGTTCTGATTTTTCCTGCTTGCTGGAAAATAGATCAGTCCCCATTTCTCTTATTTGTGTGGTTCATAAAAGTTAGTAACCCTGTCCATTTTTTTTTTTTGCCCAAATTTGTGACACTTTTTCTTTGACTTTATATTTTCCCTAAGAAAAACAAATGCTTCTCAAATGGTGCCTATATATTTCAATTTTAACAAGCTGTATTACTCTGACATACTGGTACATGTATTTACTGTTTCCTAGGCCATTGCACTGGAGTTCTGTATGTGTAATCTCAGGCATGCCTGTGTAATACAGCTTAATAAAAATACTTCAATGGAACCTGAGGTGTGATATGTGAAGGCTGCCATATTTATTTCCTTTTAACCACTTGAGGACCGTAGGCTTACACCCCCTAGTGACCAGGCTATTTTTTGCAATTAAGGCCACTGCAGCTTTAAGGCCCCGCTGCAGGGCCGTACAACTCAGCGCACAAGTGTTTACACCCCCTTTTTTCTGCTCACCAACAGAGCTTTCTGTTGGGCTCTGATCGCTCCCAGGATTGTTTATTTATTTTATACAGATATTTATTGTTCTTTTTATTAAATAAACCTATTTTTTAATAATTTTTCCTATCCCTCCATCTCTCTCCCTGCCAGCCTATGACAGCGGATCGCTTCTTTCTCCACCAAGGGGACAGCCGTGTTACACGGCTGTCCCCAGTACAGCACTGCCGTGGATCGTAGTGCTGTACACAGTAAATAGATGGCGGTTTCCCCGTCTAACAGTCTCCTAGCGGGAGCTCCATTATCCAAGCGGAGATGTGCATGCAACGGCGCGCGCGAACTCCTGAAAAACCCAGACCCAGGACTTCACGCCAATTGCCGTTGGCTGTCTTGGGGCTGTCGCCGCAATCACACCTGGCAGTCCTGCTGATCTTTCTGGTCGGCAGTGTCTGACTCACAGTTGGAACCAGCATGCAGCTAATCTTGTCAGATTTTTGTCAGTATTAAGGTGGCCATACACATCAGATTAGATGTGTGTGACCGTGACAGCAGCCATGACCGTGTTAAGCGTCATATATACGGTACAATTTTCAAGATAGATACAAGAAACTGCATCGTGTGTAGCCGTCCAAATTGTAGATCAATTTTGCGATAGATTTTGCTTTGATAAGTACCCAAAATCTATTGCAAAATCTAATGCAATCTGATTGGACCGGTTGGAAATGATTTAATAGATCCGTCTAATAGATCCGATCTGATGGAAAATTGTACCGTGTAGATGAGGCTTTACATTAAATCTGGTTTATTCAGCTCCTACACAGATAAATTATCCTGTTATCAGGATGTTTCTTCTCCCCGATACTAATTCTTTGGCTTCTAATTACTTTACAGGAGAACTGCTGCTGCTCTGAACTGCTAGAGCGACTCCCTTACTTGCATAGATAAAGCAGTAGTTTATTAACCCTTGCAATGAAAATAAAAAGACAACACAGACAAGCACTTAGTAGGCTTGGCACTATAATCAGGGCCAAAACTATAGTGGAGCAGTATCTGCAACTGCAGGGGGCCCAACTACTAACTGTCCCTTCCTCCAATAAAGGGCTCCATCCTTCAGATCAGGTGTTTTGTGGCTACACTTGTTATGGGTGTGAAGATCATGGTGGCCTTACTTGTTTTATGACCCCTGTAAGATGGGCTCCCAGGCTGTGAGGTTTAGCAAGGGTAGTCAAGGAAACTGGTGTGACTATTGGGGGCCCCCATGATTTGTAGTTGCGCCCCTGGCTATAAGTTCCCATGTCTATCTTATATATCACTCCAGGTACATTCTAATTACTTGCCGACTGCTCTACGCCAATTGGCGTGAGCAGTGCAGCAGCCGCAGGACCTCTCCATGCCGATTGGTGTGAACAGCTGTCTATAGGGCTAGCAGAGGAGGGCGTGCAGGCTGTGCGCGCATCTCCTGCTTGGAAGGCGGAGTTCTGCTCCGCCTTCAGTCTCCCATCGGCGATCGCCGTCTATAAACATTGTACAGCTCTGCGCGACATGGCTGTCCCCCTGGGACACAGGGAAGCGATCCGCTGTGATAGGCTGAAGCCTATCGCGCTGATAGGCTGATGGGGGGGGGGGGGGAATTAAAGGAAAATTCACAAACTTATTAGAAAAATAAAAATATTTGGCAAAAAAGTAAACAAACACTGGAGGAGCGATCAGATCCCACCAACAGAGAGCTCTCTTGGTGGGGAGAAAAGGGGGGGGGATCACTTGGGTGCCGAGTTGTATGGCCCTGCAGCTTGGCCTTAAAGCTGCAGTGGCCAATTTCAAGTAAAAGGGCCTGGTCTTTAGGGGGGGGGGGGGGGGTTAACACCAAGTTATACACTGTTGTCATAGTTTCCAGCAAGTTTCGTAAAAAAAAAAAAAAAAAAAAAAAAAAGTCATGCAGAATGCAGGATGAAGTTAGAGTAACCCTTTAACTATCTGATTGGCAGGGCGAGCGTTCCCGAGGAAGACACAGAGCAGTAAATTCAGTGCAGGACAGGCCTCTGGTTTGTACTTAGAGGTGAGGTTCAGATAAAATGGAAGGTCTCCTGCCACTCTAGTTTAATGCAAGATGAGTTGCCTGTTCCTCTGGGTGCCAGAAGAGACTGATTTATGGTTTTAATAGGTTAATCCATTTAACAGCGATGGCTAATCATATTTCACATATCAGATACACAAAAAGGGTTTCTAAGGAGGTGACAGCTTTATTCTCTTCCTGGGTTTACTAGCTTACTCTGTAATATGAATCACAGCAGCGATGAGCGATACAGGCCCTTCTCACCCCCAGATCAATGCGCATATAAAGAGAGAAGAGCCCCCATAAATGGCCCCGGTACAAGTCCTTCCATTAAACTAAAGCCGTAACTTCTCACTTCACACTTAACTTCTGCTATTCATTATGACTTACTATTCTGTCTATATTAAAGAAAGGAAAAAAACCTCTTCAGCTAGTCTCCGTGCATTCAGGCTGAGAGGATCCAACACCCAGACGCCCCCCCCCCCCCCTTATCACTTGTGTAGTGCTGGGTCGCTACATGTTATGTAACGCAATGCTCTGCAGATATTTTATACTGTTTTGCGTTAACGTCTCACATGCGCAGAAGCGTATTTTGTCAATACACTTCTGTTCAGTTCTTAATTCAGCCACAGGAAGTGAACGATAGAGAACTTCACCTATACCCTTGCTTGCAGCCAGAAGAGACATTACCACACCATGATCAGATATATTTAAGGAGCCTTTTCACTTTAGTCAAAGTGGGTCTACAAAAATATTTTATAAAGGATTTACGGTACTCTATTTGTCCAGTGCAAAATCTTTCCTTGTCCCGATATACATTCAGAAATGTGTCGGAAATGGTGACGTCTTTAGTCCTGCCAGGTGATCTGAAAGGAATGTTTGTTACTGAGAGATTTCTATTCACAGAGGGAGATGCTGCTTGCTTGGCAGTTGGAAAAAGCTGTTATTTCCCACAATGCAACAAGGTTCACAGACAGTAAACTGTCAGGACCATGGTCATGACATCACACTGTGGGAGGGGTTTCATCACAATATCAGCCATACTGAGGTCCATGGTGATCTATTTGAGAAAAGGTAAAGATTTCTCATGGGAAAGGGTGCAAGCTTTCTGGGATCTAGTCCCCTTCTTCAGGCATATTTCCAGATGTTAGCTGAAGTGAAGGGGACTAGATCCCAGAACGCTTGCATCATTTAACTCTATTTTACTTCAGCTAACATCTGGAAATATGCCTGAAGAAGGGGACTAGATCCCAGAAAGCTTGCATCATTTAACTCTATTAGCCATTTTTTACAAAACGTTGTTTTTTTTCTACCTACAGTAATTTGTTTGGCTAACACGGTACAGAAACTTTTTTGTTACTATCATCATGGGAAAGGGGATATCAGCTACTAGGATGAAGTTCAATCCTGGGTTAAAGTTTCTCTTTAAGCATCATACACACGTTCACAAGGAGCATTGCCTGCTGATATCAGGACTTGATCCCTCGGACAGCATTTCAGGACTGAGTTCTCTACAGATGCAGTGCTAGCCTAGAGGCTAGTGGGCCATCTGTTATCATGGAGCTGGGAGGACACATTGGTACATGTTGGAGTTAGAGAAAAATGTGCTCAAGGTCAATTACATGCTGGATTTTAAAGAGGAACTGTAGTGAAAATAACATAATGAATAAAATAGCTTATTATTTACAATAAACATTTATAGATTTAGTCAGTGTATGCCCCATGTAAAATTTTTCTTCTCCCTGTTTTACATTCTGTGATTTCACTGATGGTGACCGCTTTAGTCCTGCCAGGTGATCTGTACAGAATG